>NW_026779266.1:0-128006 GCF_030144855.1 Hypanus sabinus
CTGACACACCCCTCACACCTCACTGTGACACCGACACACCCCACTCCCCTCACTGTTACACTGACATCCCCCACACCCCGCACTGTGACACTGACATACCCCTCACCCCTCACTGTGACACTGACACACCCCACACCCTTCACTGTGACTCTGACACACCCCTCACACCTCACTGTGACACCGACACACCCCTCACCCCTCACTGTGACACTGACACACCCCACACCCTTCACTGTGACACCGACACACCCCTCACCCCTCACTGTGACACTGACACACCCCACACCCTTCACTGTGACTCTGACACACCCCTCACACCTCACTGTGACACCGACACACCCCTCACCCCTCACTGTGACACTGACACACCCCACACCCCTCACTGTGACACCGACACACCCCTCACCCCTCACTGTGACACTGACACACCCCACTCCCCTCACTGTGACACTGACACACCCCACACCCCTCACTGTGACTCTGACACACCCCTCACCCCTCACTGTGACACCGACACACCCCTCACCCCTCACTGTGACTCTGACACCATACACCCCTCACTGTGACACTGTCACACCCACACCCCTCACCGTGACACCGACACCCCTCACCCCTCACTGTGACACCGACACACCCCTCACCCCTCACTGTGACACCGACACACCACTCACCCCTCACAGTGACACTGACACACCCACACACCTCACTATTACACTGACACAACCCTCACCCCTCACTGTAACACTGACACACCCCACACACCTCACTGTTACACTGACACACCCCACACACCTCACTGTTACACTGACACAACCCTCACCCCTCACTGTGACACTGACACAACCCTCACCCCTCACTGTGACACTGAGACACCCCTCACCCCTCACTGTGACACTGACACACCCACACCCCTCACTGACACGGAGAAACCCCTCACCCCTCACTGTGACACCGACACACCCCTCACCCCTCACCGTGACACCGACACACCCCTCACCCCTCACTGTGACACCGAAACACCACACACCCCTCACTGTTACACTGACACCCACCACACCCCTCACTGTGACACTGACACACCCCACACCCCTCACTGTGACACTGACACACCCCTCACCCCTCACTGTGACACCGACACACCCCTCACCCCTCACAGTGACTCTGACACACCCCTCACACCTCTCTGTGACACCGACACACCCCTCACCCCTCACTGTGACACTGAGACACCCCTCACCCCTCACCGTAACACCGTCACACCCCTCACCCCTCACTGTGACACTGAGACACCCCTCACCCCTCACTGTTACACTGACACCCACCACACCCCTCACTGTGACACTGACACACCCCTCACCACTCACTGTGACACCGACACACCCCTCACACCTCACTGTGACTCTGACGCACCCCTCACACCTCACTGTGATAGCGACACACCCTTCACCCCTCACTGTGACTCTGACACCCCTCACCCCTCACTGTGACACTGACACCCCTCACCCCTCACTGTGACACCGACACACCCCTCACACCTCACTGTGACTCTGACACAACCCTCACCCCTCACTGTGACACCAACACACCCCTCACCCCTCACTGTGATACTGACACACCCCACACCTCTCACTGTGACACCGACACACCCACACACCTCACTGTGACACTGACACACCCCTCACTGTGACACTGACACACCCCACTCCCCTCACTGTGACACTGACACACCCCACACCCCTCACTGTGACTCTGACACACCCCTCACACCTCACTGTGACACCGACACACCCCACACCCCTCACTGTGACTCTGACACACCCCTCACACCTCACTGTGACACCGACACACCCCACACCCCTCACTGTGACACTGACACACCCCACACCCCTCACTGTGACACTGACACACCCCACACCCCTCACTGTGACACTGACACACCCCTCACCCCTCACCGTGACACTGACACACCCCTCACACCTCACTGTGACACCGACACACCCCACTCCCCTCACTGTTACACTGACATCCCCCACACCCCGCACTGTGACACTGACATACCCCTCACCCCTCACTGTGACACTGACACACCCCACACCCTTCACTGTGACTCTGACACACCCCTCACACCTCACTGTGACACCGACACACCCCTCACCCCTCACTGTGACACTGACACACCCCACACCCTTCACTGTGACACCGACACACCCCTCACCCCTCACTGTGACACTGACACACCCCACACCCTTCACTGTGACTCTGACACACCCCTCACACCTCACTGTGACACCGACACACCCCTCACCCCTCACTGTGACACTGACACACCCCACACCCCTCACTGTGACACCGACACACCCCTCACCCCTCACTGTGACACTGACACACCCCACTCCCCTCACTGTGACACTGACACACCCCACACCCCTCACTGTGACTCTGACACACCCCTCACCCCTCACTGTGACACCGACACACCCCTCACCCCTCACTGTGACTCTGACACCATACACCCCTCACTGTGACACTGTCACACCCACACCCCTCACCGTGACACCGACACCCCTCACCCCTCACTGTGACACCGACACACCCCTCACCCCTCACTGTGACACCGACACACCACTCACCCCTCACAGTGACACTGACACACCCACACACCTCACTATTACACTGACACAACCCTCACCCCTCACTGTAACACTGACACACCCCACACACCTCACTGTTACACTGACACACCCCACACACCTCACTGTTACACTGACACAACCCTCACCCCTCACTGTGACACTGACACAACCCTCACCCCTCACTGTGACACTGAGACACCCCTCACCCCTCACTGTGACACTGACACACCCACACCCCTCACTGACACGGAGAAACCCCTCACCCCTCACTGTGACACCGACACACCCCTCACCCCTCACCGTGACACCGACACACCCCTCACCCCTCACTGTGACACCGAAACACCACACACCCCTCACTGTTACACTGACACCCACCACACCCCTCACTGTGACACTGACACCCCCCTCACCCCTCACTGTGACACCGACACACCCCTCACCCCTCACTGTGACACTGACACACCCCACACCCCTCACTGTGACACTGACACACCCCTCACCCCTCACTGTGACACCGACACACCCCTCACCCCTCACAGTGACTCTGACACACCCCTCACACCTCTCTGTGACACCGACACACCCCTCACCCCTCACTGTGACACTGAGACACCCCTCACCCCTCACCGTAACACCGTCACACCCCTCACCCCTCACTGTGACACTGAGACACCCCTCACCCCTCACTGTTACACTGACACCCACCACACCCCTCACTGTGACACTGACACACCCCTCACCACTCACTGTGACACCGACACACCCCTCACACCTCACTGTGACTCTGACGCACCCCTCACACCTCACTGTGATAGCGACACACCCTTCACCCCTCACTGTGACTCTGACACCCCTCACCCCTCACTGTGACACTGACACCCCTCACCCCTCACTGTGACACCGACACACCCCTCACACCTCACTGTGACTCTGACACAACCCTCACCCCTCACTGTGACACCAACACACCCCTCACCCCTCACTGTGACACTGACACACCCACACCCCTCACTGTGACACTGACACCCCCCCACACCCCTCACTGTTACACTGACACCCCACACCCCTCACTGTGACACTGACACACCCCTCACCCCTCACTGTGACACTGACACACCCCACTCCCCTCACTGTGACACTGACACACCCCACTCCCCTCACTGTTACACTGACACCCCCCACACCCCGCACTGTGACACTGACACACCCCTCACCCCTCACTGTGACACTGACACACCCCACACCCCTCACTGTGACACTGACACCCCTCACTGTGACTCTGACACCACACACCCCTCACTGTGACACTGACACACCCCTCACACCTCACTGTGACACCGACACACCCCTCACCCTTCACTGTGACACTGACACACCCCTCACCCCTCACTGTGACACCGACACACCCCTCACCCCTCACTGTGACACTGACACACCCCTCACTGTGACACTGACACACCCCTCACCCTTCACTGTGACACTGACACACCCCACACCCTTCACTGTGACACCGACACACCCCTCACCCCTCACTGTGACTCTGACACCACACACCCCTCACTGTGACACTGACACACCCCACACCCCTCACTGTGACACTGTCACACCCACACCCCTCACCGTGACACCGACACCCCTCACCCCTCACTGTGACACCGACACGCCCCTCACCCCTCACTGTGACACCGACACACCCCACACCCCTCACTGTGACACTGACACCCCCCTCACCCCTCACTGTGACACTGACACAACCCACACACCTCACTGTTACTCTGACACCCCCCTCACCCCTCACTGTGACTCTGACACCCCACACCCCTCACTGTGACACTGACACACCCCTCACACCTCACTGTGACTCTGACACCCCACACCCCTCACTGTGACACTGACACACCCCTCACACCTCACTGTGACACCGACACACCCCTCACCCCTCACTGTGACACCGACACACCCCTCACCCCTCACTGTGACACCGACACACCACTCACCCCTCAAAGTGACACTGACACACCCACACCCCACACTGTTCCACTGACACACCCACACACCTCACTATTACACTGACACAACCCTCACCCCTCACTGTGACACTGACACCCCTCACCCCTCACTGTGACACCGACACACCCCTCACCCCTCACTGTGACACCGACACACCCACACCCCTCACTGTGACACCAACACACCCCACACACCTCACTGTGACACTGACACACCCCTCACCCCTCACTGTGACACCGACACACCCCTCACCCCTCACTGTGACACCGACACACCCACACCCCTCACTGTGACACCAACACACCCCACACACCTCACTGTGACACTGACACACCCCTCACCCCTCACTGTGACACTGAGACACCCCACACCCCTCACTGTGACTCTGACACACCCCTCACACCTCACTGTGACACTGAGACACCCCTCACCCCTCACTGTGACACCGACACACCCCACACCCCTCACTGTGACACTGACACACCCCACACCCCTCACTGTGACTCTGACACACCCAACACCCCTCACTGTGACAGCGACACACCCCACAAACCTCACTGTGACACCGACACACCCCACACCCCTCACTGTGACACTGACACACCCCTCACCCCTCTCAGTGACACCGACACACCCACACCCCTCACTGTGACACCGACACACCCCACACACCTCACTGTGACACCGACACACCCACGCACCTCACTGTTACACTGACACAACCCTCACCCCTCACCGTGACACCGACACACCCCTCACCCCTCACTGTGACACTGACACACCCCTCACCCCTCACTGTGACACCGACACACCCCACACCCCTCACTGTGACACTGACACACCCCACACCCCTCACTGTGACTCTGACACACCCAACACCCCTCACTGTGACACCGACACACCCCACAAACCTCACCGTGACACCGACACACCCCACACCCCTCACTGTGACACTGACACACCCCTCACCCCTCTCAGTGACACCGACACACCCACACCCCTCACTGTGACACCGACACACCCCACACACCTCACTGTGACACCGACACACCCACGCACCTCACTGTTTCACTGACACAACCCTCACCCCTCACTGTGACACTGACACACCCCACACACCTCACTGTGACACCGACACACCCCTCACCCCTCACTGTGACACTGACACACCCCTCACCCCTCACTGTGACACTGACACACCCCTCACCCCTCACTGTGACACTGAGACACCCCTCACACCTCACTGTGACACTGAGACACCCCTCACACCTCACTGTGACACCGACACACCCCTCACCCCTCACTGTGACACTGACACACCCACACCCCTCACTGTGACACTGAGACACCCCTCACACCTCACTGTGACACCGACACACCCCACACCCCTCACTGTGACACTGACACACAACCCACACCCCTCACCGTAACACCGTCACACCCCACACCCCTCACTGTGACACCGACACACCCCTCACCCCTCACTGTGACTCTGACACCCCTCACTGTGACACCGACACACCCCTCACCCCTCACTGAAACATTGACACTGATGACAAATCCCACGCCCCCCACTGTGACACTGACACACCCCACACCCCTCACTGTGACACCGACACACCCACAACCCTCACTGTGACACCGACACACCCACACACCTCACTGTTACACTGACACACCCACACACCTCACTGTTACACTGACACAACCCTCACCCCTCACTGTGACACTGACACACCCCCCACACCTCACTGTGACACCGACACACCCACACACCTCACTGTTACACTGACACAACCCTCACCCCTCACTGTGACACTGACACAACCCTCACCCCTCACTGTGACACTGACACAACCCTCACCACTCACTGTGACACTGACACACCCCTCACCCCTCACTGTGACACCGACACACCCATCACCCCTCACTGTGACACTGAGACACCCCTCACTGTGACACTGACACAACCCTCACCCCTCACTGTGACACTGACACACCCCTCACCCCTCACTGTGACACTGAGACACCCCTCACCCCTCACTGTGACACCAACACACCCACACCCCTCACCCCTCACTGTGACACCGACACATCCCTCACCCCTCACTGTGACACCGACACACCCCACACACCTCACTGTGACACTGACACACCCCTCACCCCTCACTGTGACACTGACACACCCCACACCCCTCACCGTGACACCGACACACCCCTCACCCCTCACTGTGACACCGACACACCACTCACCCCTCACTGTGACACTGACACACCCCTCACCTCTCACTGTGACACTGACACACCCACACACCTCACTGTGACTCTGACACACCCACACCCCTCACTGTGACACCGACACACCACTCACCCCTCACTGTGACACCGACACACCCCACACCCCTCACTGTGACACCGACACACCCCTCACCCCTCACTGTGACACCGACACACCCCTCACCCCTCACTGTGACACTGACACACCCCTCACCCCTCACTGTAACACTGAGACACCCCACACCCCTCACTGTGACTCTGACACACCCCTCACACCTCACTGTGACACTGAGACACCCCTCACCCCTCACTGTGACACCGACACACCCCACACCCCTCACTGTGACACTGACACACCCCACACCACTCACTGTGACTCTGACACACCCCTCACCCCTCACTGTGACACTGACACCCCACACCCCTCACTGTGACACCGACACACCCCACACCCCTCACTGTGACACCGACACACCCCACACCCCTCACTGTGACACTGACACACCCCACAGCCCTCACTGTGACACCGACACACCCCTCACACCTCACTGTTACACTGACACAACCCTCACCCCTCACCGTGACACCGACACACCCCTCACCCCTCACTGTGACACTGACACACCCCTCACCCCTCACTGTGACACTGACACACCCATCACCCCTCACTGTGACACTGAGACACCCCTCACCCCTCACTGTGACACTGACACACCCATCACCCCTCACTGTGACACTGAGACACCCCTCACCCCTCACTGTGACACCGACACAACCCTCACCCCTCACTGTGACACTGACACACCCCTCACCCCTCACTGTGACACTGACACCCCACACCCCTCACTGTGACTCTGACACACCCCTCACCCCTCACTGTGACACTGACACACCCCACACCCCTCACTGTGACACCGACACACCCCACACACCTCACTGTGACACTGAGACACCCCACACCCCTCACTGTGACTCCGACACACCCCTCACACCTCACTGTGACACTGAGACACCCCTCACCCCTCACTGTGACACCGACACACCCCACACCCCTCACTGTGACACTGACACACCCCACACCCCTCACTGTGACTCTGACACACTCCACACCCCTCACTGTGACACCGACACACACCACAAACCTCACTGTGACACCGACACACCCCACACCCCTCACTGTGACACTGACACACCCCTCACCCCTCTCAGTGACACCGACACACCCACACCCCTCACTGTGACACCGACACACCCCACACACCTCACTGTGACACCGACACACCCCACACCCCTCACTGTGACACTGACACACCCCTCACCCCTCACTGTGACACTGAGACACCCCTCACCCCTCACTGTGACACTGACACACGCCTCACCCCTCACTGTGACACTGACACACCCATCACCCCTCACTGTGACACCGACACACCCATCACCCCTCACTGTGACACTGAGACACCCCACACACCTCACTGTGACACTGAGACACCCCTCACCCCTCACTGTGACACCGACACAACCCTCACCCCTCACTGTGACACTGACACACCCCACACACCTCACTGTGACACTGAGACACCCCTCACCCCTCACTGTGACTCTGACACACCCCTCAAACCTCACTGTGACACTGACACACCCCTCACTGTGACACCGACACACCCATCACCCCTCACTGTGACACTGAGACACCCCTCACTGTGACACTGACACACCCCTCACCCCTCACTGTGACACTGACACACCCCTCACCCCTCACTGTGACACCAACACACCCACACCCCACACACCTCACTGTTGCACTGACACACCCCACACCCCTCACTGTGACACTGACACACCCCACACCCCTCACTGTGACTCTGACACACTCCACACCCCTCACTGTGACACCGACACACCCCACACACCTCACTGTGACACTGACACAACCCACACCCCTCACCGTGACACCGACACACCCCTCACCCCTCACTGTGACACCAACACACCCCACACACCTCACTGTGACACTGACACACCCCTCACCCCTCACTGTGACACTGACACCCCACACCCCTCACTGTGACACTGAGACACCCCTCACCCCTCACTGTGACACTGACACACCCCACACACCTCACTGTGACACTGACACCCCCCACACCCCTCACTGTGACACTGAGACACCCCTCACCCCTCACTGTGACACCGACACACCCCACACCCCTCACTGTGACACTGACACACCCCACACCCCTCACTGTCACACCGACACACCCCTCACCCCTCACTGTGACACTGACACCCCCCCACACCCCTCACTGTGACACTGACACACCCCTCACCCCTTACTGTAACATTGACACTGACACACCTCACTGTTACACTGACACCCCACACCCCTCACTGTGACACTGACACCCCCCTCACCCCTCACTGTGACACCGACACACCCCACACCCCTCAATGTGACACTGACACACCCCTCACCCCTCTCAGTGACACCGACACACCCACACCCCTCACTGTGACACCGACACACCACTCACCCCTCACTGTTACACTGACACACCCCTCACCACTCACTGTGACACTGACACACCCCACACACCTCACTGTGACACCGACACACCCCACACCCCTCACTGTGACACTGACACACACCACACCCCTCACTGTGACACTGACACACACCACACCCCTCACTGTGACACTGAGACACCCCACACACCTCACTGTGACACTGAGACACCCCTCACACCTCACTGTGACACTGACACACCCCTCACCCCTCACTGTTACACTGACACACCCACACCCCTCACTGTGATACTGACACAACCCTCACCCCTCACCGTGACACCGACACACCCCTCACCCCTCACTGTGACACTGAGACAACCCTCACCCCTCACTGTGACACCGACACACCTCACTGTGACACTGACACACCCCTCACACCTCACTGTGACACTGAGACACCCCACACCCCTCACTGTGACACTGACACACCCCTCACCCCTCACTGTGACACCGACACACCTCACTGTGACACTGACACCCCACACCCCTCACTGTGACACTGAGACACCCCACACCCCTCACTGTGACACCAACACACCCCTCACACCTCACTGTGACACTGAGACACCCCTCACCCCTCACTGTGACACCGACACACCCCACACTCCTCACTGTGACTCTGACACACCCCTCACACCTCACTGTGACACCGACACACCCCTCACCCCTCACTGTGACACCGACACACCCCTCACCCCTCACTGTGACACCGACACACCCCACAAACCTCACTGTGACACTGACACACCCCTCACCCCTCACTGTGACACCAACACACCCCTCACCCCTCACTGTGACACCGACACACCCCACAAACCTCACTGTGACACTGACACACCCCTCACCCCTCACTGTGACACCAACACACCCCTCACCCCTCACTGTGACACCGACACACCCCACACTCCTCACTGTGACTCTGACACACCCCTCACACCTCACTGTGACACCGACACACCCCTCACACCTCACTGTGACACTGAGACACCCCTCACCCCTCACTGTGACACCGACACACCCCACAAACCTCACTGTGACACCGACACATCCCCACACCCCTCACTGTGACACCGACACACCCCACACACCTCACTGTGACACTGACACACCCCTCACCCCTCACTGTGACACTGAGACACCCCACACCCCTCACTGTGACTCTGACACACCCCTCACACCTCACTGTGACACTGAGACACCCCTCACCCCTCACTGTGACACCGACACACCCCACACCCCTCACTGTGACACTGACACACCCCACACCCCTCACTGTGACTCTGATACACCCAACACCCCTCACTGTGACACCGACACACCCCACAAACCTCACTGTGACACCGACACACCCCACACCCCTCACTGTGACACTGACACACCCCTCACCCCTCTCAGTGACACCGACACACCCACACCCCTCACTGTGACACCGACACACCCCACACACCTCACTGTGACACCGACACACCCACGCACCTCACTGTTACACTGACACAACCCTCACCCCTCACCGTGACACCGACACACCCCTCACCCCTCACTGTGACACTGAGACACCCCTCACCCCTCACTGTGACACTGACACACCCCACACCCCTCACTGTGACACTGAGACACCCCTCACCCCTCACTGTGACACTGACACACCCCTCACCCCTCACTGTGACACCGACACACCCCTCACCCCTCACTGTGACACTGACACACCCCACACCCCTCACTGTGACTCTGACACACCCAACACCCCTCACTGTGACACCGACACACCCCACAAACCTCACTGTGACACCGACACACCCCACACCCCTCACTGTGACACTGACACACCCCTCACCCCTCTCAGTGACACCGACACACCCACACCCCTCACTGTGACACCGACACACCCCACACACCTCACTGTGACACCGACACACCCACGCACCTCACTGTTACACTGACACAACCCTCACCCCTCACCGTGACACCGACACACCCCTCACACTTCACTGTGACACTGACACACCCCTCACCCCTCACTGTGACACTGACACACCCACACCCCTCACTGTGACACTGAGACACCCCTCACACCTCACTGTGACACCGACACACCCCTCACCCCTCACTGTGACACTGACACACCCCTCACCCCTCACTGTGACACCGACACAACCCACACACTTCACTGTGACACTGACACACCCCTCACCCCTCACTGTGACACTGACACACCCACACCCCTCACTGTGACACTGAGACACCCCTCACACCTCACTGTGACACCGACACACCCCACACCCCTCACTGTGACACTGACACACAACCCACACCCCTTACCGTAACACCGTCACACCCCACACCCCTCACTGTGACACCGACACATCCCCACACCCCTCACTGAATCATTGACACTGATGACAAATCCCACGCCCCCCACTGTGACACTGACACACCCCACACCCCTCACTGTGACACCGACACACCCACAACCCTCACTGTGACACCGACACACCCACACACCTCACTGTTACACTGACACAACCCTCACCCCTCACTGTGACACTGACACACCCCACACACCTCACTGTGACACCGACACACCCCTCACCCCTCACTGTGACACCGACACACCACTCACCCCTCACTGTGACACTGAGACACCCCTCACC
Source organism: Hypanus sabinus (assembly GCF_030144855.1). NCBI lineage: Eukaryota > Metazoa > Chordata > Chondrichthyes > Myliobatiformes > Dasyatidae > Hypanus > Hypanus sabinus. The sequence goes on from NW_026779266.1 coordinate 12,143, forward strand.
CCTCACTGTGACACTAACACAACACTCACCACTCACTGTGACACTGACACACCCCACACACCTCACTGTGACACCGACACACCCATCACCCCTCACTGTGACACTGAGACACCCCTCACCCCTCACTGTGACACTGAGACACCCCTCACCCCTCACTGTGACACCGACACAACCCTCACCCCTCACTGTGACACTGAGACACCCCACACCCCTCACTGTGACACTGACACACCCCACACACCTCACTGTGACACTGACACACCCCACACACCTCACTGTGACACTGAGACACCCCTCACCCCTCACTGTGACACCGACACACCCCTCACCCCTCACTGTGACACCGACACACCCCACACCCCTCACTGTGACACCGACACACCCCTCACCCCTCACTGTGACACTGACACACCCCTCACCCCTCACTGTGACACCAACACACCCACACCCCACACACCTCACTGTGACACTGACACACCCCTCACCCCTCACTGTGACACCAACACACCCACACCCCTCACTGTGACACCGACACATCCCTCACCCCTCACTGTGACACCGACACACCCCACACCCCTCACTGTGACACCGACACACCCCTCACCCCTCACTGTGACACCGACACACCCCACACACCTCACTGTGACACTGACACACCCCTCACCCCTCACTGTGACACCGACACACCCCTCACCCCTCACTGTGACACTGAGACACCCCTCACCCCTCACTGTGACACCGACACACCCCACACCCCTCACTGTGACACTGACACACCCCACACCCCTCACTGTGACTCTGACACACCTCACACCCCTCACTGTGACACCGATACACCCCACACCCCTCACTGTGACACCGACACATCCCTCACCCATCACTGTGACACCGACACACCCCACACACCTCACTGTGACACTGACACACCCCTCACCCCTCACTGTGACACTGACACACCCCACACCCCTCACCGTGACACCGACACACCCCTCACCCCTCACTGTGACACTGAGACAACCCTCACCCCTCACTGTGACACCAACACACCCCACACACCTCACTGTGACACTGACACACCCCTCACCCCTCACTGTGACACTGACACACCCCTCACCCCTCACTGTGACACTGAGACACCCCACACCCCTCACTGTGACTCTGACACACCCCTCACACCTCACTGTGACACTGAGACACCCCTCACCCCTCACTGTGACACAGACACACCCACACCCCTCACTGTGACACTGACACACCCCTCACCCCTCACTGTGACACTGACACACCCCACACCCCTCACCGTGACACCGACACACCCCTCACCCCTCACTGTGACACTGAGACAACCCTCACCCCTCACTGTGACACCAACACACCCCACACACCTCACTGTGACACTGACACACCCCTCACCCCTCACTGTGTCACTGACACACCCCTCACCCCTCACTGTGACACTGAGACACCCCACACCCCTCACTGTGACTCTGACACACCCCTCACACCTCACTGTGACACTGAGACACCCCTCACCCCTCACTGTGACTCTGACACACCCCTCACCCCTCTCAGTGACACTGACACACCCCACACTCCTCACTGTGACTCTGACACACCCCTCACACCTCACTGTGACACTGACACACCCCACACTCCTCACTGTGACTCTGACACACCCCACACCCCTCACTGTGACACCGACACACCCCACAAACCTCACTGTGACACTGACACACCCCTCACCCCTCACTGTGACACCAACACACCCACACCCCTCACTGTGACACCGACACATCCCTCACCCCTCACTGTGACACCGACACACCCCACACACCTCACTGTGACACTGACACACCCCTCACCCCTCACTGTGACACCGACACACCCCTCACCCCTCACTGTGACTCTGACACACCCCTCACCCCTCACTGTGACACCGACACACCCCTCACCCCTCACTGTGACACCGACACATCCCTCACCCCTCACTGTGACACCAACACACCCCACACCCCTCACCGTGACACCGACACACCCCTCACCCCTCACTGTGACTCTGACACACCCCTCACACCTCACTGTGACACTGAGACACCCCTCACCCCTCACTGTGACACCGACACACCCCACACCCCTCACTGTGACATTGACACACCCCACACCCCTCACTGTGACTCTGACACACCCAACACCCCTCACTGTGACACCGACACACCCCACAAACCTCACTGTGACACCGACACACCCCTCACCCCTCTCAGTGACACCGACACACCCACACCCCTCACTGTGACACCGACACACCCCTCACCCCTCTCAGTGACACCGACACACCCACACCCCTCACTGTGACACCGACACACCCCACACCCCTCACTGTGACACTGACACACCCCTCACCCCTCACTGTGACACTGACACACCCCTCACCCCTCACTGTGACACCGACACACCCCTCACCCCTCTCAGTGACACCGACACACCCACACCCCTCACTGTGACACTGACACACCCCTCACCCCTCACTGTGACACCGACACAACCCACACACCTCACTGTGACACTGACACACCCCTCACCCCTCACTGTGACACTGACACACACACACCCCTCACTGTGACACTGAGACACCCCTCACACCTCACTGTGACACCGACACACCCCACACCCCTCACTGTGACACTGACACACAACCCACACCCCTCACCGTAACACCGTCACACCCCACACCCCTCACTGTGACACCGACACATCCCCACACCACTCACTGTGACACTGACACCCCTCACTGTGACACCGACACACCCCTCACCCCTCACTGAAACATTGACACTGATGACAAATCCCACGCCCCCCACTGTGACACTGACACACCCCACACCCCTCACTGTGACACCGACACACCCACACCCCTCACTGTGACACCGACACACCCACACCCCTCACTGTGACACCGACACATTCCTCACCCCTCACTGTGACACCGACACACCCCACACACCTCACTGTGACACTGACACACCCCTCACCCCTCACTGTGACACTGACACACCCCACACCCCTCACCGTGACACCGACACACCCCTCACCCCTCACTGTGACACTGACACACCCCTCACCCCTCACTGTGACACCGACACAACCCACACACCTCACTGTGACACTGACACACCCCTCACCCCTCACTGTGACACTGACACACCCCACACCCCTCACCGTGACACCGACACACCCCACACCCCTCACTGTGACACTGACACACCCCTCACCCCTCTCAGTGACACCGACACACCCACACCCCTCACTGTGACACTGACACACCCCTCACCCCTCACTGTGACACCGACACAACCCACACACCTCACTGTGACACTGACACACCCCTCACCCCTCACTGTGACACTGACACACACACACCCCTCACTGTGACACTGAGACACCCCTCACACCTCACTGTGACACCGACACACCCCACACCCCTCACTGTGACACTGACACACAACCCACACCCCTCACCGTAACACCGTCACACCCCACACCCCTCACTGTGACACCGACACATCCCCACACCCCTCACTGTGACACTGACACCCCTCACTGTGACACCGACACACCCCTCACCCCTCACTGAAACATTGACACTGATGACAAATCCCACGCCCCCCACTGTGACACTGACACACCCCACACCCCTCACTGTGACACCGACACACCCACACCCCTCACTGTGACACCGACACATTCCTCACCCCTCACTGTGACACCGACACACCCCACACACCTCACTGTGACACTGACACACCCCTCACCCCTCACTGTGACACTGACACACCCCACACCCCTCACCGTGACACCGACACACCCCTCACCCCTCACTGTGACACCAACACACCCCACACACCTCACTGTGACACTGACACACCCCTCACCCCTCACTGTGACACTGACACCCCACACCCCTCACTGTGACACTGAGACACCCCTCACCCCTCACTGTGACACTGACACACCCCTCACCCTTCACTGTGACACTGACACCCCACACCCCTCACTGTGACACTGACACCCCACACCCCTCAATGTGACACTGAGACACCCCTCACCCCTCACTGTGACACCGACACACCCCACACCCCTCACTGTGACACTGACACACCCCACACCCCTCACTGTGACACCAACACACCCCACAAACCTCACTGTGACACCGACACACCCCACACCCCTCAATGTGACACTGACACACCCCTCACCCCTCTCAGTGACACCGACACACCCACACCCCTCACTGTGACACCGACACACCCCACACACCTCTCTGTGACACCGACACACCCACGCACCTCACTGTTACACTGACACAACCCTCACCCCTCACCGTGACACCGACACACCCCTCACCCCTCACTGTGACACTGACACACCCCTCACCCCTCACTGTGACACCGACACAACCCACACACTTCACTGTGACACTGACACACCCCTCACCCCTCACTGTGACACTGACACACCCACACCCCTCACTGTGACACTGAGACACCCCTCACACCTCACTGTGACACCGACACACCCCACACCCCTCACTGTGACACTGACACACAACCCACACCCCTTACCGTAACACCGTCACACCCCACACCCCTCACTGTGACACCGACTCATCCCCACACCCCTCACTGAATCATTGACACTGATGACAAATCCCACGCCCCCCACTGTGACACTGACACACCCCACACCACTCACTGTGACACCGACACACCCACAACCCTCACTGTGACACCGACACACCCCTCACCCCTCACTGAATCATTGACACTGATGACAAATCCCACGCCCCCCACTGTGACACTGACACACCCCACACCCCTCACTGTGACACCGACACACCCACAACCCTCACTGTGACACCGACACACCCACACACCTCACTGTTACACTGACACAACCCTCACCCCTCACTGTGACACTGACACACCCCACACACCTCACTGTGACACCGACACACCCCTCACCCCTCACTGTGACACCGACACACCACTCACCCCTCACTGTTACACTGACACAACCCTCACCCCTCACTGTGACACTGACACAACACTCACCACTCACTGTGACACTGACACACCCCACACACCTCACTGTGACACCGACACACCCATCACCCCTCACTGTGACACTGAGACACCCCTCACCCCTCACTGTGACACTGAGACACCCCTCACCCCTCACTGTGACACCGACACAACCCTCACCCCTCACTGTGACACTGACACACCCCACACACCTCACTGTGACACTGAGACACCCCTCACCCCTCACTGTGACACCGACACACCCCTCACCCCTCACTGTGACACTGACACACCCCTCACCCCTCACTGTGACACCAACACACCCACACCCCACACACCTCACTGTGACACTGACACACCCCTCACCCCTCACTGTGACACCAACACACCCACACCCCTCACTGTGACACCGACACATCCCTCACCCATCACTGTGACACCGACACACCCCACACACCTCACTGTGACACTGACACACCCCTCACCCCTCACTGTGACACTGACACACCCCACACCCCTCACCGTGACACCGACACACCCCTCACCCCTCACTGTGACACTGAGACAACCCTCACCCCTCACTGTAACACCAACACACCCCACACACCTCACTGTGACACTGACACACCCCTCACCCCTCACTGTGACACTGAGACACCCCACACCCCTCACTGTGACACTGAGACACCCCACACCCCTCACTGTGACTCTGACACACCCCACACACCTCACTGTGACACTGACACACCCCTCACCCCTCACTGTGACACCGACACACCCCACACACCTCACTGTGACACTGACACACCCCTCACCCCTCACTGTGACACCGACACACCCCACACACCTCACTGTGACACTGACACACCCCTCACCCCTCACTGTGACACTGACACACCCCACACCCCTCACTGTGACTCTGACACACCCCACACCCCTCACTGTGACACTGACACCCCTCACTGTGACACTGACACACACCACACCCCTCACTGTGACACCGACACACCCCACACACCTCACTGTGACACTGACACACCCCTCACCCCTCACTGTGACACTGACACACCCCACACCCCTCACTGTGACTCTGACACACCCCACACCCCTCACTGTGACACCGACACACCCCACAAACCTCACTGTGACACCGACACACCCCACACCCCTCACTGTGACACTGACACACCCCACACCCCTCACTGTGACAGTGACACACCCCACACCCCTCACTGTGACACTGACACACCCCACACCCCTCACTGTGACACTGAGACACCCCACACCCCTCACTGTGACTCTGACACACCCCTCACACCTCACTGTGACACTGAGACACCCCTCACCCCTCACTGTGACACCGACACACCCCACACCCCTCACTGTGACACTGACACACCCCACACCCCTCACTGTGACTCTGACACACCCAACACCCCTCACTGTGACACCGACACACCCCACAAACCTCACTGTGACACCGACACACCCCACACCCCTCACTGTGACACTGACACACCCCTCACCCCTCTCAGTGACACCGACACACCCACACCCCTCACTGTGACACCGACACACCCCACACACCTCACTGTGACACCGACACACCCACGCACCTCACTGTGACACCGACACACCCACACCCCTCACTGTGACACCGACACACCCACACCCCTCACTGTGACACCGACACACCCCTCACCCCTCACTGTGACACTGACACACCCCTCACCCCTCACTGTGACACCGACACAACCCACACACCTCACTGTGACACTGACACACCCCTCACCCCTCACTGTGACACTGACACACACACACCCCTCACTGTGACACTGAGACACCCCTCACACCTCACTGTGACACCGACACACCCCACACCCCTCACTGTGACACTGACACACAACCCACACCCCTCACCGTAACACCGTCACACCCCACACCCCTCACTGTGACACCGACACATCCCCACACCCCTCACTGTGACACTGACACCCCTCACTGTGACACCGACACACCCCTCACCCCTCACTGAAACATTGACACTGATGACAAATCCCACGCCCCCCACTGTGACACTGACACACCCCACACCCCTCACTGTGACACCGACACACCCACACCCCTCACTGTGACACCGACACATTCCTCACCCCTCACTGTGACACCGACACACCCCACACACCTCACTGTGACACTGACACACCCCCCACCCCTCACTGTGACACTGACACACCCCACACCCCTCACCGTGACACCGACACACCCCTCACCCCTCACTGTGACACCAACACACCCCACACACCTCACTGTGACACTGACACACCCCTCACCCCTCACTGTGACACTGACACCCCACACCCCTCACTGTGACACTGAGACACCCCTCACCCCTCACTGTGACACTGACACACCCCTCACCCTTCACTGTGACACTGACACCCCACACCCCTCAATGTGACACTGACACACCCCTCACCCCTCTCAGTGACACCGACACACCCACACCCCTCACTGTGACACCGACACACCCCACACACCTCTCTGTGACACCGACACACCCACGCACCTCACTGTTACACTGACACAACCCTCACCCCTCACCGTGACACCGACACACCCCTCACCCCTCACTGTGACACTGACACACCCCTCACCCCTCACTGTGACACCGACACAACCCACACACTTCACTGTGACACTGACACACCCCTCACCACTCACTGTGACACTGACACACCCACACCCCTCACTGTGACACTGAGACACCCCTCACACCTCACTGTGACACCGACACACCCCACACCCCTCACTGTGACACTGACACACAACCCACACCCCTTACCGTAACACCGTCACACCCCACACCCCTCACTGTGACACCGACACATCCCCACACCCCTCACTGTGACACTGACACCCCTCACTGTGACACCGACACACCCCTCACCCCTCACTGAATCATTGACACTGATGACAAATCCCACGCCCCCCACTGTGACACTGACACACCCCACACCCCTCACTGTGACACCGACACACCCACAACCCTCACTGTGACACCGACACACCCACACACCTCACTGTTACACTGACACAACCCTCACCCCTCACTGTGACACTGACACACCCCACACACCTCACTGTGACACCGACACACCCCTCACCCCTCACTGTGACACCGACACACCACTCACCCCTCACTGTTACACTGACACAACCCTCACCCCTCACTGTTACACTGACACACCCCACACCCCTCACTGTGACACCGACACACCCACAACCCTCACTGTGACACCGACACACCCACACACCTCACTGTTACACTGACACAACCCTCACCCCTCACTGTGACACTGACACACCCCACACACCTCACTGTGACACCGACACACCCCTCACCCCTCACTGTGACACCGACACACCACTCACCCCTCACTGTTACACTGACACAACCCTCACCACTCACTGTGACACTGACACACCCCACACACCTCACTGTGACACCGACACACCCATCACCCCTCACTGTGACACTGAGACACCCCTCACCCCTCACTGTGACACTGAGACACCCCTCACCCCTCACTGTGACACCGACACAACCCTCACCCCTCACTGTGACACTGACACACCCCACACACCTCACTGTGACACTGAGACACCCCTCACCCCTCACTGTGACACCGACACACCCCTCACCCCTCACTGTGACACTGACACACCCCTCATCCCTCACTGTGACACTGACACACCCCTCACCCCTCACTGTGACACCAACACACCCCACACACCTCACTGTGACACTGACACACCCCTCACCCCTCACTGTGACACCAACACACCCACACCCCTCACTGTGACACCGACACATCCCTCACCCCTCACTGTGACACCGACACACCCCACACACCTCACTGTGACACTGACACACCCCTCACCCCTCACTGTGACACTGACACACCCCACACCCCTCACCGTGACACCGACACACCCCTCACCCCTCACTGTGACACCGACACACCCCACACCCCTCACTGTGACACTGACACACAACCCACACCCCTTACCGTAACACCGTCACACCCCACACCCCTCACTGTGACACCGACACATCCCCACACCCCTCACTGTGACACTGACACCCCTCACTGTGACACCGACACACCCCTCACCCCTCACTGAATCATTGACAATGATGACAAATCCCACGCCCCCCACTGTGACACTGACACACCCCACACCCCTCACTGTGACACCGACACACCCACAACCCTCACTGTGACACCGACACACCCACACACCTCACTGTTACACTGACACAACCCTCACCCCTCACTGTGACACTGACACACCCCACACACCTCACTGTGACACCGACACACCCCTCACCCCTCACTGTGACACCGACACACCACTCACCCCTCACTGTTACACTGACACAACCCTCACCCCTCACTGTGACACTGACACACCCCACACACCTCACTGTGACACCGACACACCCCACACCCCTCACTGTGACACTGATACACCCCACACCCCTCACTGTTACACTGACACACCCCTCACCCCTCACTGTGACACTGAGACACCCCTCACCCCTCACTGTGACACTGAGACACCCCTCACCCCTCACTGTGACACTGAGACACCCCTCACCCCTCACTGTGACACTGACACACCCATCACCCCTCACTGTGACACCGACACATCCCTCACCCCTCACTGTTACACTGACACACCCCTCACCCCTCACTGTGACACTGAGACACCCCTCACCCCTCACTGTGACACTGAGACACCCCTCACCCCTCACTGTGACACTGACACACCCCACACACCTCACTGTGACACCGACACATCCCTCACCCCTCACTGTTACACTGACACACCCCTCACCCCTCACTGTGACACTGAGACACCCCTCACCCCTCACTGTGACACTGAGACACCCCTCACCCCTCACTGTGAAACTGACACACCCATCACCCCTCACTGTGACACTGAGACACCCCTCACCCCTCACTGTGACACTGACACACCCCACACACCTCACTGTGACACTGAGACACCCCTCACCCCTCACTGTGACACCGACACAACCCTCACCCCTCACTGTGACACTGACACACCCCACACACCTCACTGTGACACTGAGACACCCATCACCCCTCACTGTGACACTGAGACACCCCTCACCCCTCACTGTGACTCTGACACACCCCACACCCCTCACTGTGACACTGAGACACCCCACACCCCTCACTGTGACACTGAGACACCCCTCACCCCTCACTGTGACACTGACACACCCCACACACCTCACTGTGACACCGACACAACCCACACACTTCACTGTGACACTGACACACCCCTCACCCCTCACTGTGACACTGACACACCCCTCACCCCTCACTGTGACACCGACACAACCCACACACTTCACTGTGACACTGACACACCCCTCACCCCTCACTGTGACACTGACACACCCACACCCCTCACTGTGACACTGAGACACCCCTCACACCTCACTGTGACACCGACACACCCCACACCCCTCACTGTGACACTGACACACAACCCACACCCCTTACCGTAACACCGTCACACCCCACACCCCTCACTGTGACACCGACACACCCCTCACCCCTCACTGAATCATTGACACTGATGACAAATCCCACGCCCCCCACTGTGACACTGACACACCCCACACCCCTCACTGTGACACCGACACACCCACAACCCTCACTGTGACACCGACACACCCACACACCTCACTGTTACACTGACACAACCCTCACCCCTCACTGTGACACTGACACACCCCACACACCTCACTGTGACACCGACACACCCCTCACCCCTCACTGTGACACCGACACACCACTCACCCCTCACTGTGACACTGACACACCCCTCACCCCTCACTGTGACACTGAGACACCCCTCACCCCTCACTGTGACACCAACACACCCACACCCCTCACTGTGACACCGACACATCCCTCACCTCTCACTGTGACACTGACACAACACTCACCACTCACTGTGACACTGACACACCCCACACACCTCACTGTGACACCGACACACCCATCACCCCTCACTGTGACACTGAGACACCCCTCACCCCTCACTGTGACACTGAGACACCCCTCACCCCTCACTGTGACACCGACACAACCCTCACCCCTCACTGTGACACTGACACACCCCACACACCTCACTGTGACACTGAGACACCCCACACACCTCACTGTTACTCTGACACCCCCCTCACCCCTCACTGTGACACCGACACACCCCTCACCCCTCACTGTGACACTGACACACCCCTCATCCCTCACTGTGACACTGACACACCCCTCACCCCTCACTGTGACACCAACACACCCACACCCCACACACCTCACTGTGACACTGACACACCCCTCACCCCTCACTGTGACACCAACACACCCACACCCCTCACTGTGACACCGACACATCCCACACCCCTCACTGTGACACCGACACACCCACACCCCTCACTGTAACACTGACACACCCCTCACCCCTCACTGTGACACTGACACACCCCACACCCCTCACCCCTCACTGTGACACCGACACACCCCTCACCCCTCACTGTGACACTGAGACACCCCTCACCCCTCACTGTGACACTGAGACACCCCTCACACCTCACTGTGACACCGACACACCCCTCACCCCTCACTGTGACACTGAGACACCCCTCACCCCTCACTGTGACACCGACACACCCCTCACACCCCTCACTGTGACACTGACACACAACGCACACCCCTTACCGTAACACCGTCACACCCCACACCCCTCACTGTGACACCGACACATCCCCACACCCCTCACTGTGACACTGACACCCCTCACTGTGACACCGACACACCCCTCACCCCTCACTGAATCATTGACAATGATGACAAATCCCACGCCCCCCACTGTGACACTGACACACCCCACACCCCTCACTGTGACACCGACACACCCACAACCCTCACTGTGACACCGACACACCCACACACCTCACTGTTACACTGACACAACCCTCACCCCTCACTGTGACACTGACACACCCCACACACCTCACTGTGACACCGACACACCCCTCACCCCTCACTGTTACACTGACACAACCCTCACCCCTCACTGTGACACTGACACAACACTCACCACTCACTGTGACACTGACACACCCATCACCCCTCACTGTGACACTGACACACCCCTCACCCCTCACTGTGACACCGACACACCCACACCCCTCACTGTGACACTGAGACACCCCTCACCCCTCACTGTGACACTGAGACACCCCTCACCCCTCACTGTGACACTGACACACCCATCACCCCTCACTGTGACACTGAGACACCCCTCACCCCTCACTGTGACACTGAGACACCCCTCACCCCTCACTGTGACACTGACACACCCATCACCCCTCACTGTGACACTGAGACACCCCTCACCCCTCACTGTGACACTGACACACCCCACACACCTCACTGTGACACTGAGACACCCCTCACCCCTCACTGTGACACCGACACAACCCTCACCCCTCACTGTGACACTGACACACCCCACACACCTCACTGTGACACTGAGACACCCATCACCCCTCACTGTGACACTGAGACACCCCTCACCCCTCACTGTGACACTGACACACCCCACACACCTCACTGTGACACTGAGACACCCCTCACCCCTCACTGTGACACCGACACAACCCTCACCCCTCACTGTGACACCAACACACCCACACCCCACACACCTCACTGTGACACTGACACACCCCTCACCCCTCACTGTGACACCAACACACCCACACCCCTCACTGTGACACCGACACATCCCTCACCCCTCACTGTGACACCGACACACCCCACACACCTCACTGTGACACTGACACACCCCTCACCCCTCACTGTGACACTGACACACCCCACACCCCTCACCGTGACACCGACACACCCCTCACCCCTCACTGTGACACCGACACACCCCTCACCCCTCACTGTGACACTGAGACAACCCTCACCCCTCACTGTGACACCAACACACCCCACACCCCTCACTGTGACACCGACACACCCCTCACTGTGACACCGACACATCCCTCACCCCTCACTGTGACACCGACACACCCCACACACCTCACTGTGACACTGACACACTCCTCACCCCTCACTGTGACACTGACACACCCCACACCCCTCACCGTGACACCGACACACCCATCACCCCTCACTGTGACACTGACACCCACCACTGTTACACTGACACCCCCCTCACCCCTCACTGTGACACTGACACCCCCCTCACCCCTCACTGTGACACTGACACCCCCCTCACCCCTCACTGTGACACTGACACACCCCTCACCCCTCACTGTGACACTGACACACCCCTCACCCCTCACTGTGACACTGAGACACCCCACACCCCTCACTGTGACTCTGACACACCCCTCACACCTCACTGTGACACTGAGACCCCTCACTGTTACACTGACACCCCCCTCACCCCTCACTGTGACACTGACACCCCCCTCACCCCTCACTGTGACACTGACACACCCCTCACCCCTCACTGTGACACTGACACACCCCTCACCCCTCACTGTGACACTGAGACACCCCACACCCCTCACTGTGACTCTGACACACCCCTCACACCTCACTGTGACACTGAGACACCCCTCACCCCTCACTGTGACACTGAGACACCCCACACCCCTCACTGTGACACCGACACACCCCACACTCCTCACTGTGACTCTGACACACCCCACACCCCTCACTGTGACACCGACACACCCCACAAACCTCACTGTGACACTGACACACCCCTCACCCCTCACTGTGACACCAACACACCCACACCCCTCACTGTGACACCGACACATCCCTCACCCCTCACTGTGACACCGACACACCCCACACACCTCACTGTAACACTGACACACCCCTCACCCCTCACTGTGACACTGACACACCCCACACCCCTCACTGTGACTCTGACACACCCCACACCCCTCACTGTGACACCGACACACCCCACAAACCTCACTGTGACACCGACACACCCCACACCCCTCACTGTGACACTGACACACCCCTCACCCCTCACTGTGACACTGAGACACCCCACACCCCTCACTGTGACTCTGACACACCCCTCACACCTCACTGTGACACTGAGACACCCCTCACCCCCCACTGTGACACCGACACACCCCACACCCCTCACTGTGACACTGACACACCCCACACCCCTCACTGTGACTCTGACACACCCCACACCCCTCACTGTGACACCGACACACCCCACAAACCTCACTGTGACACCGACACACCCCACACCCCTCACTGTGACACTGACACACCCCTCACCCCTCTCAGTGACACCGACACACCCACACCCCTCACTGTGACACCGACACACCCCACACCCCTCACTGTGACACCGACACACCCACGCACCTCACTGTTACACTGACACAACCCTCACCCCTCACTGTGACACTGACACCCCACACCCCTCACTGTGACACTGAGACACCCCTCACCCCTCACTGTGACACTGACACACCCCTCACCCTTCACTGTGACACTTACACCCCACACCCCTCACTGTGACACTGACACCCCACACCCCTCAATGTGACACTGAGACACCCCTCACCCCTCACTGTGACACCGACACACCCCACACCCCTCAGTGTGACACTGACACACCCCACACCCCTCACTGTGACACCGACACACCCCACAAACCTCACTGTGACACCGACACACCCCACACCCCTCAATGTGACACTGACACACCCCTCACCCCTCTCAGTGACACCGACACACCCACACCCCTCACTGTGACACCGACACACCCCACACACCTCTCTGTGACACCGACACACCCACGCACCTCACTGTTACACTGACACAACCCTCACCCCTCACCGTGACACCGACACACCCCTCACCCCTCACTGTGACACTGACACACCCCTCACCCCTCACTGTGACACCGACACAACCCACACACTTCACTGTGACACTGACACACCCCTCACCCCTCACTGTGACACTGACACACCCACACCCCTCACTGTGACACTGAGACACCCCTCACACCTCACTGTGACACCGACACACCCCACACCCCTCACTGTGACACTGACACACAACCCACACCCCTTACCGTAACACCGTCACACCCCACACCCCTCACTGTGACACCGACACATCCCCACACCCCTCACTGTGACACTGACACCCCTCACTGTGACACCGACACACCCCTCACCCCTCACTGAATCTTTGACACTGATGACAAATCCCACGCCCCCCACTGTGACACTGACACACCCCACACCCCTCACTGTGACACCGACACACCCACAACCCTCACTGTGACACCGACACACCCACACACCTCACTGTTACACTGACACAACCCTCACCCCTCGCTGTGACACTGACACACCCCACACACCTCACTGTGACACCGACACACCCCTCACCCCTCACTGTGACACCGACACACCACTCACCCCTCACTGTTACACTGACACAACCCTCACCCCTCACTGTGACACTGACACACCCCCCACACCTCACTGTGACACCGACACACCCATCACCCCTCACTGTGACACTGAGACACCCCTCACCCCTCACTGTGACACTGAGACACCCCTCACCCCTCACTGTGACACCGACACAACCCTCACCCCTCACTGTGACACTGACACACCCCAAACACCTCACTGTGACACTGAGACACCCCTCACCCCTCACTGTGACACCGACACACCCACACCCCACACACCTCACTGTGACACTGACACACCCCTCACCCCTCACTGTGACACCAACACACCCACACCCCTCACTGTGACACCGACACATCCTTCACCCCTCACTGTGACACCGACACACCCCACACACCTCACTGTGACACTGACACACCCCACACCCCTCACTGTGACACCGACACACCCCTCACCCCTCACTGTGACACTGACACACCCCACACCCCTCACCGTGACACCGACACACCCCTCACCCCTCACTGTGACACCGACACACCCCTCACCCCTCACTGTGACACTGAGACAACCCTCACCCCTCACTGTGACACCAACACACCCCACACACCTCACTGTGACACTGACACACCCCTCACCCCTCACTGTGACACTGACACACCCCTCACCCCTCACTGTGACACTGAGACACCCCACACCCCTCACTGTGACTCTGACACACCCCTCACACCTCACTGTGACACTGAGACACCCCTCACCCCTCACTGTGACACCGACACACCCCACACTCCTCACTGTGACTCTGACACACCCCACACCCCTCACTGTGACACCGACACACCCCACACCCCTCACTGTGACTCTGACACACCCCACACCCCTCACTGTGACACCGACACACCCCACAAACCTCACTGTGACACTGACACACCCCTCACCCCTCACTGTGACACCAACACACCCACACCCCTCACTGTGACACCGACACATCCCTCACCCCTCACTGTGACACCGACACACCCCACACCCCTCACTGTGACACTGACACCCCACACACCTCACTGTGACACTGACACACCCCACACCCCTTACTGTAACATTGACACTGACACCCCTCACTGTGACACTGACACACCCCACACCCCTCACTGTGACATGACACACCCCACACCCCTCACTGTGACTCTGACACACCCCACACACCTCACTGTGACACTGACACACCCCACACCCCTCACTGTGACACTGACACACCCCTCACCCCTCACTGTGACACCGACACACCCCACAAACCCCACTGTGACACCGACACACCCCACACCCCTCACTGTGACACTGACACACCCCACACCCCTCACTGTGACACTGACACACCCCTCACCCCTCACTGTGACACCGACACACCCCACAAACCTCACTGTGACACCGACACACCCCACACCCCTCACTGTGACACTGACACACCCCTCACCCCTCACTGTGACACTGAGACACCCCACACCCCTCACTGTGACTCTGACACACCCCTCACCCCTCACTGTGACACTGACACCCCCACACCCCTCACTGTGACACTGACACATCCCACACCCCTCACTGTGACACCGACACACCCCTCACCCCTCACTGTGACACTGACACACCCCACACCCCTCACTGTGACACTGAGACACCCCTCACCCCTCACTGTGACACCGACACACCCCACACCCCTCACTGTGACACTGACACACCCCACACCCCTCACTGTGACTCTGACACACCCCACACCCCTCACTGTGACACCGACACACCCCACAAACCTCACTGTGACACCGACACACCCCACACCCCTCACTGTGACACCGACACACCCCACACCCCTCACTGTGACACTGACACACCCCACACCCCTCACTGTGACACTGACACACCCCTCACCCCTCTCAGTGACACCGACACACCCACACCCCTCACTGTGACACCGACACACCCCACACCCCTCACTGTGACACCGACACACCCACGCACCTCACTGTTACACTGACACAACCCTCACCCCTCACCGTGACACCGACACACCCCTCACCCCTCACTGTGACACTGACACTCCCCTCACCCCTCACTGTGACACCGACACAACCCACACACCTCACTGTGACACTGACACACCCACACCCCTCACTGTGACACTGAGACACCCCTCACACCTCACTGTGACACCGACACACCCCACACCCCTCACTGTGACACTGACACACAACCCACACCCCTCACCGTAACACCGTCACACCCCACACCCCTCACTGTGACACCGACACATCCCCACACCCCTCACTGTGACACTGACACCCCTCACTGTGACACCGACACACCCCTCACCCCTCACTGAAACATTGACACTGATGACAAATCCCACGCCCCCCACTGTGACACTGACACACCCCATACCCCTCACTGTGACACCGACACACCCACAACCCTCACTGTGACACCGACACACCCACACACCTCACTGTTACACTGACACACCCACACACCTCACTGTTACACTGACACAACCCTCACCCCTCACTGTGACACTGACACACCCCACACACCTCACTGTGACACCGACACACCCACACACCTCACTGTTACACTGACACAACCCTCACCCCTCACTGTGACACTGACACACCCCACACACCTCACTGTGACACTGAGACACCCCCCACACCCCTCACTGTGACACCGACACACCCATCACCCCTCACTGTGACACTGAGACACCCCTCACCCCTCACTGTGACACTGAGACACCCCTCACCCCTCACTGTGACACCGACACAACCCTCACCCCTCACTGTGACACTGACACACCCCACACACCTCACTGTGACACTGAGACACCCCTCACCCCTCACTGTGACACCGACACACCCATCACCCCTCACTGTGACACTGAGATACCCCTCACTGTGACACTGACACAACCCTCACCCCTCACTGTGACACTGACACACCCCTCACCCCTCACTGTGACACTGAGACACCCCTCACCCCTCACTGTGACACCAACACACCCCTCACCCCTCACTGTGACACTGAGACACCCCTCACCCCTCACTGTGACACCGACACATCCCTCACCCCTCACTGTGACACTGACACACCCCTCACCCCTCACTGTGACACCAACACACCCCTCACCCCTCACTGTGACACTGAGACACCCCTCACCCCTCACTGTGACACCGACACATCCCTCACCCCTCACTGTGACACCGACACACCCCACACACCTCACTGTGACACTGACACACCCCTCACCCATCACTGTGACACTGACACACCCCACACCCCTCACCGTGACACCGACACACCCCTCACCCCTCACTGACACGGAGAAACCCCTCACCCCTCACTGTGACACCGACACACCCCTCACCCCTCACCGTGACACCGACACACCCCTCACCCCTCACTGTGACACCGAAACACCACACACCCCTCACTGTTACACTGACACCCACCACACCCCTCACTGTGACACTGACACACCCCTCACCCCTCACTGTGACACTGAGACACCCCTCACCCCTCACTGTGACACCGACACACCCCACACCCCTCACTGTGACACCGACACGCCCCTCACACCTCACTGTGACACCGACACACCCCTCACCCCTCACTGTTACACTGACACCCACCACACGCCTCACTGTGACACTGACACACCCCTCACCCCTCTCTGTGACACCGACACACCCCACACCCCTCACTGTGACACTGACACACCCCTCACCCCTCACAGTGACTCTGACACACCCCTCACACCTCTCTGTGACACCGACACACCCCTCACCCCTCACTGTGACACTAACACACCCCACACCCCTTACTGTAACATTGACACTGACACCCCTCACTGTTACACTGACACCCCACACCCCTCACTGTGACACCGACACACCCCTCACCCCTCACTGTGACACTGACACACCCCTCACCCCTCACTGTGACACTGACACACCCACACCTCTCACTGTGACACCGACACACCCCTCACCCCTCACTGTGACACTGACACACCCCACACACCCCTCACTGTGATACCGACACACCCACAACCCTCACCGTGACACCGACACACCCACACCCCTCACTGTGACACTGACACACCCACACCCCTCACTGTGACACTGACACCCCCCCACACCCCTCACTGTTACACTGACACCCCACACCCCTCACTGTGATACTGACACACCCCACACCTCTCACTGTGACACCGACACACCCACACCCCACACACCTCACTGTGACACTGACACACCCCTCACCCCTCACTGTGACACTGACACACCCCACTCCCCTCACTGTTACACTGACACCCCCCACACCCCGCACTGTGACACTGACACACCCCTCACCCCTCACTGTGACACTGACACACCCCTCACCCCTCACTGTGACACTGACACACCCCACACCCTTCACTGTGACTCTGACACACCCCTCACACCTCACTGTGACACCGACACACCCCACACCCCTCACTGTGACACTGACACAACCCTCACCCCTCACTGTGACACTGACACCCCACACCACTCACTGTGACTCTGACACCCCCACACCCCTCACTGTGACACTGACACCCCACACCACTCACTGTGACTCTGACACCCCCACACCCCTCACTGTGACACTGACACAACCCACACCCCTCACTGTGACACTGACACACCCCTCACCCCTCACTGTGACAGCGACACACCCCTCACCCCTCACTGTGACTCTGACACCCCCACACCCCTCACTGTGACACTGACACAACCCTCACCCCTCACTGTGACACTGACACACCCCTCACCCCTCACTGTGACAGCGACACACCCCTCACCCCTCACTGTGACACTGACACACCCCTCACCCCTCACTGTGACACTGACACACCCCTCACCCCTCACTGTGACAGCGACACACCCTTCACCCCTCACTGTGACTCTGACACCCCTCACACCTCACTGTGACTCTGACACAACCCTCACCCCTCACTGTGACACCAACACACCCCTCACCCCTCACTGTGACACCGACACACCCCTCACCCCTCACTGTTACACTGACACCCACCACACCCCTCACTGTGACACTGACACACCCCTCACCCCTCACTGTGACACCGACACACCCCTCACCACTCACAGTGACTCTGACACACCCCTCACACCTCTCTGTGACACCGACACACCCCACACACCTCACTGTGACACCGACACAACCCTCACCCCTCACTGTGACACTGACACACCCCTCACCCCTCACTGTGACACCGACACACCCCTCACCCCTCACTGTGACTCTGACACCCCACACCCCTCACTGTGACACTGACACCCCTCACCCCTCACTGTGACACTGACACCCCACACCCCTCACTGTGACACTGACACCCCTCACCCCTCACTGTGACACTGACACCCCTCACCCCTCACTGTGACACCGACACACCCCTCACACCTCACTGTGACTCTGACACAACCCTCACCCCTCACTGTGACACTGACACACCCACACACCTCACTGTGACACCGACACACCCACACCCCTCACTGTGACACTGACACACCCCACACCTCTCACTGTGACACTGACACACCCCACACCCCTCACTGTGATACTGACACACCCCACACCTCTCACTGTGACACTGACACACCCCACACCCCTCACTGTGACACTGACACACCCCACACCCCTCACTGTGATACTGACACACCCACACCCCTCACTGTGACACTGACACACCCCACACCCCTCACTGTGACACTGACACACCCCTCACCCCTCACTGTGACACTGACACACCCCACTCCCCTCACTGTGACACTGACACACCCCACTCCCCTCACTGTTACACTGACATCCCCCACACCCCTCACTGTGACACCGACACACCCACACCCCTCACTGTGACACTGAGACACCCCTCACCCCTCACTGTGACACTGACACACCCCACACACTTCACTGTGACTCTGACACACCCCTCACCCCTCACTGTGACACCGACACACCCCTCACCCCTCACTGTGACACTGACACACCCCACACCCTTCACTGTGACACCTACACACCCCTCACCCCTCACTGTGACTCTGACACCACACACCCCTCACTGTGACACTGACACCCCACACCCCTCACTGTGACACCGACACACCCCTCACCCCTCACTGTGACTCTGACACCATACACCCCTCACTGTGACACTGTCACACCCACACCCCTCACCGTGACACCGACACCCCTCACCCCTCACTGTGACACCGACACACCCCTCACCCCTCACTGTGACACCGACACACCACTCACCCCTCACAGTGACACTGACACGCCCACACACCACACTGTTCCACTGACACACCCACACACCTCACTATTACACTGACACAACCCTCACCCCTCACTGTGACACTGACACACCCCACACACCTCACTGTTACACTGACACAACCCTCACCCCTCACTGTGACACTGACACACCCCACACCCCTCACTGTGACACCGACACACCCCTCACCCCTCACTGTGACACCGACACACCACTCACCCCTCACAGTGACACTGACACACCCACACACCACACTGTTCCACTGACACACCCACACACCTCACTATTACACTGACACAACCCTCACCCCCTCACTGTGACACTGACACACCCCACACACCTCACTGTTACACTGACACAACCCTCACCCCTCACTGTGACACTGACACACCCCTCACCCCTCACTGTGACACTGACACACCCACACCCCTCACTGACACGGAGAAACCCCTCACCCCTCACTGTGACACCGACACACCCCTCACCCCTCACCGTGACACCGACACACCCCTCACCCCTCACTGTGACACCGAAACACCACACACCCCTCACTGTTACACTGACACCCACCACACCCCTCACTGTGACACTGACACACCCCACACCCCTCACTGTGACACCGACACGCCCCTCACACCTCACTGTGACACCGACACACCCCTCACCCCTCACTGTTACACTGACACCCACCACACCCCTCACTGTGACACTGACACACCCCTCACCCTCTCTGTGACACCGACACACCCCTCACCCCTCACAGTGACTCTGACACACCCCTCACACCTCTCTGTGACACCGACACACCCCTCACCCCTCACTGTGACTCTGACACCCCTCACCCCTCACTGTGACACTGACACCCCTCACCCCTCACTGTGACACCGACACACCCCTCACACCTCACTGTGACTCTGACACAACCCTCACCCCTCACTGTGACACCGACACACCCCTCACCCCTCACTGTGACACTGACACACCCCTCACCCCTCACTGTGACACCGACACACCCACACCCCTCACTGTGACACTGACACACCCACACCCCTCACTGTGACACTGACACCCCCCCACACCCCTCACTGTGACACTAACACACCCCACACCCCTCACCGTGACACCAACACACCCTCACCCCTCACTGTGACACTGACACACCCCACACCTCTCACTGTGACACCGACACACCCACACCCCACACACCTCACTGTGACACTGACACACCCCTCACCCCTCACTGTTACACTGACACACCCCACACCTCTCACTGTGACACCGACACACCCACACCCCACACACCTCACTGTGACACTGACACACCCCTCACCCCTCACTGTGACACTGACACACCCCACTCCCCGCACTGTGACACTGACACACCCCTCACACCTCACTGTGACTCTGACACACCCCTCACACCTCACTGTGACACCGACACACCCCTCACCCTTCACTGTGACACTGACACACCCCACACCCTTCACTGTGACACCGACACACCCCTCACCCCTCACTGTGACTCTGACACACCCCACACCCCTCACTGTGACACCGACACACCCCTCACACCTCACTGTGACACCGACACACCCCTCACCCCTCACTGTGACACCGACACACCCCTCACACCTCACTGTGACTCTGACACAACCCTCACCCCTCACTGTGACACCAACACACCCCTCACCCCTCACTGTGACACCGACACACCCACACCCCTCACTGTGACACTGACACACCCCACACCCCTCACTGTGATACTGACACACCCCACACCTCTCACTGTGACACCGACACACCCACACACCTCACTGTGACACTGACACAACACTCACCCCTCACTGTGACACTGACACACCCCACACCCCTCACTGTGATACTGACACACCCCACACCCCTCACTGTGACACTGACACACCCCACACCCCTCACTGTGATACTGACACACCCCACACCTCTCACTGTGACACCGACACACCCCTCACACCTCACTGTGACTCTGACACAACCCTCACCCCTCACTGTGACACCAACACACCCCTCACCCCTCACTGTGACACCGACACACCCACACCCCTCACTGTGACACTGACACACCCCACACCCCTCACTGTGATACCGACACACCCCTCACCCCTCACTGTGACACTGACACACCCCACTCCCCTCACTGTGACACTGACACACCCCACACCCCTCACTGTGACTCTGACACACCCCTCACACCTCACTGTGACACCGACACACCCCTCACCCCTCACCGTGACACTGACACACCCCTCACACCTCACTGTGACACCGACACACCCCACTCCCCTCACTGTTACACTGACACCCCCCACACCCCGCACTGTGACACTGACACACCCCTCACCCCTCACTGTGACACTGACACACCCCACACCCTTCACTGTGACTCTGACACACCCCTCACACCTCACTGTGACACCGACACACCCCTCACCCCTCACTGTGACACTGACACACCCCACACCCTTCACTGTGACACCGACACACCCCTCACCCCTCACTGTGACAGTGACACACCCCTCACCCCTCACTGTGACTCTGACACCCCACACCCCTCACTGTGACACTGACACACCCCACACCCTTCACTGTGACACCGACACACCCCTCACCCCTCACTGTGACACTGACACACCCCTCACCCCTCACTGTGACACCGACACATCCCTCACCCCTCACTGTGACACCGACACACCCCACACACCTCACTGTGACACTGACACACCCCACACCCTTCACTGTGACTCTGACACACCCCTCACACCTCACTGTGACACCGACACACCCCTCACCCCTCACTGTGACACTGACACACCCCACACCCTTCACTGTGACACCGACACACCCCTCACCCCTCACTGTGACACCGACACACCCCTCACCCCTCACTGTGACTCTGACACACCCCTCACACCTCACTGTGACACGGACACACCCCTCACCCTTCACTGTGACACCGACACACCCCTCACCCCTCACTGTGACTCTGACACCACACACCCCTCACTGTGACACTGACACCCCACACCCCTCACTGTGACACCGACACACCCCTCACCCCTCACTGTGACACTGTCACACCCACACCCCTCACCGTGACACCGACACCCCTCACCCCTCACTGTGACACCGACACACCCCTCACCCCTCACTGTGACACCGACACACCACTCACCCCTCACAGTGACACTGACACACCCACACACCTCACTATTACACTGACACAACCCTCACCCCTCACTGTGACACTGACACACCCCACACACCTCACTGTTACACTGACACAACCCTCACCCCTCACTGTGACACTGACACACCCCACACACCTCACTGTTACACTGACACAACCCTCACCCCTCACTGTGACACTGAGACACCCCTCACCCCTCACTGTGACACTGACACACCCACACCCCTCACTGACACGGAGAAACCCCTCACCCCTCACCGTGACACCGACACACCCCTCACCCCTCACCGTGACACCGACACACCCCTCACCCCTCACTGTGACACCGAAACACCACACACCCCTCACTGTTACACTGACACCCACCACACCCCTCACTGTGACACTGACACACCCCACACCCCTCACTGTGACACCGACACGCCCCTCACACCT
Organism: Hypanus sabinus; assembly: GCF_030144855.1. Lineage (NCBI taxonomy): Eukaryota > Metazoa > Chordata > Chondrichthyes > Myliobatiformes > Dasyatidae > Hypanus > Hypanus sabinus. The sequence continues at coordinate 37,834 of NW_026779266.1, forward strand.
CACTGTTACACTGACACCCACCACACCCCTCACTGTGACACTGACACACCCCTCACCCCTCACTGTGACACCGACACACCCCTCACCCCTCACAGTGACTCTGACACACCCCTCACACCTCTCTGTGACACCGACACACCCCACACCCCTCACTGTGACACTGAGACACCCCTCACCCCTCACTGTTACACTGACACCCACCACACCCCTCACTGTGACACTGACACACCCCTCACCCCTCACTGTGACACCGACACACCCCTCACACCTCACTGTGACTCTGACGCACCCCTCACACCTCACTGTGACACCGACACACCCCTCACCCCTCACAGTGACACCGACACACCTCTCACCCCTCACTGTGACTCTGACACACCCCTCACAGTGACACTGACACCCCACACCCCTCACTGTGACACCGACACACCCCTCACCCCTCACTGTGACACTGACACCCCACACCCCTCACTGTGACACTGACACACCCCTCACACCTCACTGTGACACCGACACACCCCTCACCCCTCACTGTGACACCGACACACCCCTCACCCCTCACTGTGACACCGACACACCACTCACCCCTCAAAGTGACACTGACACACCCACACCCCACACTGTTCCACTGACACACCCACACACCTCACTATTACACTGACACAACCCTCACCCCTCACTGTGACACTGACACCCCTCACCCCTCACTGTGACACCGACACACCCCTCACACCTCACTGTGACTCTGACACAACCCTCACCCCTCACTGTGACACCAACACACCCCTCACCCCTCACTGTGACACCGACACACCCACACCCCTCACCGTGACACTGAGACACCCCACACCCCTCACTGTGACACTGATACATCCCACACCCCTCACTGTGACACTGACACACCCACACCCCTCACTGTGACACTGACACCCCCCCACACCCCTCACTGTTACACTGACACCGCACACCCCTCACTGTGATACTGACACACCCCTCACCCCTCACTGTGACACTGACACCCCCCTCACCCCTCACTGTGACACTGACACACCCCACTCCCCTCACTGTGACACTGACACACCCCACTCCCCTCACTGTGACACTGACACACCCACACCCCACACACCTCACTGTGACACTGACACACCCCTCACCCCTCACTGTGACACTGACACACCCCACTCCCCTCACTGTGACACTGACACACCCCACTCCCCTCACTGTTACACTGACACCCCCCACACCCCGCACTGTGACACTGACACACCCCTCACCCCTCACTGTGACACTGACACACCCCACACCCTTCACTGTGACTCTGACACACCCCTCACACCTCACTGTGACACCGACACACCCCTCACCCTTCACTGTGACACTGACACACCCCACACCCTTCACTGTGACACCGACACACCCCACACCCCTCACTGTGACACTGACACACCACTCACCCCTCACTGTGACACCGACACACCCCACACCCCTCACTGTGACACTGACACACCACTCACCCCTCACTGTGACACCGACACACCCCACACCCCTCACTGTGACACTGACACACCCCTCACCCCTCACTGTGACTCTGACACCACACACCCCTCACTGTGACACTGACACCCCACACCCCTCACTGTGACACCAACACACCCCTCACCCCTCACTGTGACACTGTCACACCCACACCCCTCACTGTGACACCAACACACCCCTCACCCCTCACTGTGACACTGTCACACCCACACCCCTCACCGTGACACCGACACCCCTCACCCCTCACTGTGACACCGACACACCCCTCACCCCTCACTGTGACACCGACACCCCCCTCACCCCTCACTGTGACACTGACACAACCCACACACCTCACTGTGACACTGACACACCCCACACCCCTCACTGTGACACTGACACCCCACACCCCTCACTGTGACACCGACACACACCTCACCCCTCACTGTGACACCGACACACCTCTCACCCCTCACAGTGACACTGACACCCCACACCCCTCACTGTGACACCGACACACCCCTCACCCCTCACTGTGACTCTGACACCATACACCCCTCACTGTGACACTGTCACACCCACACCCCTCACCGTGACACCGACACCCCTCACCCCTCACTGTGACACCGACACACCACTCACCCCTCACAGTGACACTGACACACCCACACCCCACACTGTTCCACTGACACACCCACACACCTCACTATTACACTGACACAACCCTCACCCCTCACTGTGACACTGACACCCCTCACCCCTCACTGTGACACCGACACACCCCTCACACCTCACTGTGACTCTGACACAACCCTCACCCCTCACTGTGACACCAACACACCCCTCACCCCTCACTGTGACACCGACACACCCACACCCCTCACTGTGACACTGACACACCCACACCCCTCACTGTGACACTGACACCCCCCCACACCCCTCACTGTTACACTGACACACCCCACACCTCTCACTGTGACACCGACACACCCCACACCCCTCACTGTGATACTGACACACCCCACACCCCTCACTGTGACACTGACACACCCCACTCCCCTCACTGTTACACTGACACCCCCCACACCCCGCACTGTGACACTGACACACCCCTCACCCCTCACTGTGACACTGACACACCCCACACCCTTCACTGTGACTCTGACACACCCCTCACACCTCACTGTGACACCGACACACCCCTCACCCTTCACTGTGACACTGACACACCCCTCACCCCTCACTGTGACACTGACACCCCTCACCCCTCACTGTGACACTGACACACCCCTCACCCCTCACTGTGACTCTGACATCATACACCCCTCACTGTGACACCGACACCCCTCACCCCTCACTGTGACACCGACACACCCCACACCCCTCACTGTGACACTGACACCCCACACCCCTCACTGTGACACCGACACACCCCTCACCCCTCACTGTGACTCTGACACACTCCACACCCCTCACTGTGACACTGACACACCCCACACCCTTCACTGTGACACCGACACACCCCTCACCCCTCACTGTGACACTGTCACACCCACACCCCTCACCGTGACACCGACACACCCCTCACCCCTCACTGTGACTCTGACACCACACACCCCTCACTGTGACACTGACACCCCACACCCCTCACTGTGACACCGACACACCCCTCACCCCTCACTGTGACTCTGACACCATACACCCCTCACTGTGACACTGTCACACCCACACCCCTCACCGTGACACCGACACCCCTCACCCCTCACTGTGACACCGACACACCCCTCACCCCTCACTGTGACTCTGACACACTCCACACCCCTCACTGTGACTCTGACACACTCCACACCCCTCACTGTGACACCGACACACACCACAAACCTCACTGTGACACCGACATACCCCACACCCCTCACTGTGACACTGACACACCCCTCACCCCTCTCAGTGACACCGACACACCCACACCCCTCACTGTGACACCGACACACCCCACACACCTCACTGTGACACCGACACACCCCACAGCCCTCACTGTGACACCAACACACCCCGCACACCTCACTGTTACACTGACACAACCCTGACCCCTCACCGTGACACCGACACACCCATCACCCCTCACTGTGACACTGAGACACCCCTCACCCCTCACTGTGACACTGACACACCCCTCACCACTCACTGTGACACTGAGACACCCCTCACCCCTCACTGTGACACTGACACACCCCTCACCCCTCACTGTGACACTGACACACCCATCACCCCTCACTGTGACACTGAGACACCCCTCACCCCTCACTGTGACACTGACACACCCCACACACCTCCCTGTGACACTGAGACACCCCTCACCCCTCACTGTGACACTGACACATCCCACACCCCTCAATGTGACACTGACACACCCCTCACCCCTCACTGTGACACTGAGACACCCCTCACTGTGACACTGACACAACCCTCACCCCTCACTGTGACACTGACACACCCCTCACCCCACACACCTCACTGTGACACTGACACACCCCTCACCCCTCACTGTGACACCAACACACCCACACCCCTCACTGTGACACCGACACATTCCTCACCCCTCACTGTGACACCAACACACCCACACCCCACACACCTCACTGTGACACTGACACACCCCTCACCCCTCACTGTGACACCAACACACCCACACCCCTCACTGTGACACCGACACATTCCTCACCCCTCACTGTGACACCGACACACCCCACACACCTCACTGTGACACTGACACACCCCTCACCCCTCACTGTGACACTGACACACCCCACACCCCTCACCGTGACACCGACACACCCCTCACCCCTCACTGTGACACCAACACACCCCACACACCTCACTGTGACACTGACACACCCCTCACCCCTCACTGTGACACTGACACCCCACACCCCTCACTGTGACACTGAGACACCCCTCACCCCTCACTGTGACACTGACACACCCCTCACCCTTCACTGTGACACTGACACCCCACACCCCTCACTGTGACACTGACACCCCACACCCCTCACTGTGACACTGAGACACCCCTCACCCCTCACTGTGACACCGACACACCCCACACCCCTCACTGTGACACTGACACACCCCACACCCCTCACTGTGACACCGACACACCCCACAAACCTCACTGTGACACCGACACACCCCACACCCCTCAATGTGACACTGACACACCCCTCACCCCTCTCAGTGACACCGACACACCCCACACCCCTCACTGTGACACCGACACACCCCACACACCTCTCTGTGACACCGACACACCCACGCACCTCACTGTTACACTGACACAACCCTCACCCCTCACCGTGACACCGACACACCCCTCACCCCTCACTGTGACACTGACACACCCCTCACCCCTCACTGTGACACCGACACAACCCACACACTTCACTGTGACACTGACACACCCCTCACCCCTCACTGTGACACTGACACACCCACACCCCTCACTGTGACACTGAGACACCCCTCACACCTCACTGTGACACCGACACACCCCACACCCCTCACTGTGACACTGACACACAACCCACACCCCTTACCGTAACACCGACACACCCACACCCCTCACTGTGACACCGTCACACCCCACACCCCTCACTGTGACACCGACACATCCCCACACCCCTCACTGTGACACTGACACCCCTCACTGTGACACCGACACACCCCTCACCCCTCACTGAATCATTGACACTGATGACAAATCCCACGCCCCCCACTGTGACACTGACACACCCCACACCCCTCACTGTGACACCGACACACCCACAACCCTCACTGTGACACCGACACACCCACACACCTCACTGTTACACTGACACAACCCTCACCCCTCACTGTGACACTGACACAACACTCACCACTCACTGTGACACTGACACACCCCACACACCTCACTATGACACTGAGACACCCCTCACCCCTCACTGTGACACTGACACAACCCTCACCCCTCACCGTGACACCGACACACCCCTCACCCCTCACTGTGACACTGAGACACCCCTCACCCCACACTGTGACACCGACACACCCCTCACCCCTCACTGTGACACTGACACAACCCTCACCCCTCACTGTGACACTGACACACCCCACACACCTCACTGTGACACTGACACAACCCTCACCCCTCACCGTGACACCGACACACCCCTCACCCCTCACTGTGACACCGACACACCCCTCACCCCTCACTGTGACACCTACACACCCCTCACCCCTCACTGTGACACTGACACAACCCTCACCCCTCACCGTGACACCGACACACCCCTCACCCCTCACCGTGACACCGACACACCCCTCACCCCTCACTGTGACACCTACACACCCCTCACCCCTCACTGTGACACCAACACACCCCACACATCTCACTGTGACACTGACACACCCCTCACCCCTCACTGTGACACTGAGACACCCCTCACCCCTCACTGTGACACCGACACACCCCACACCCCTCACTGTGACACTGACACACCCCACACCCCTCACTGTGACTCTGACACACCCCACACCCCTCACTGTGACACCGACACACCCCACAAACCTCACTGTGACTCCGACACACCCCTCACCCCTCACTGTGACACTGACACACCCCTCACCCCTCTCAGTGACACCGACACACCCACACCCCTCACTGTGACACCGACACATTCCTCACCCCTCACTGTGACACCGACACACCCCACACACCTCACTGTGACACTGACACACCCCACACCCCTCACTGTGACACTGACACACCCCTCACCCCTCACTGTGACACCGACACACCCCTCACCCCTCACTATGACACTGACACAACCCTCACCCCTCACCGTGACACCGACACACCCCTCACCCCTCACTGTGACACCGACACACCCACACACCTCACTGTTACACTGACACACCCCTCACCCCTCACTGTGACACTGACACAACCCTCACCACTCACTGTGACACTGACACACCCCCCACACCTCACTGTGACACCGACACACCCACACACCTCACTGTTACACTGACACAACCCTCACCCCTCACTGTGACACTGACACACCCCCCACACCTCACTGTGACACCGACACACCCACACACCTCACTGTTACACTGACACAACCCTCACCCCTCACTGTGACACTGACACAACCCTCACCCCTCACTGTGACACTGACACAACCCTCACCACTCACTGTGACACTGACACACCCCTCACCCCTCACTGTGACACCGACACACCCGTCACCCCTCACTGTGACACTGAGACACCCCTCACTGTGACGCTGACACAACCCTCACCCCTCACTGTGACACTGACACACCCCTCACCCCTCACTGTGACACTGAGACACCCCTCACCCCTCACTGTGACACCAACACACCCACACCCCTCACCCCTCACTGTGACACCAACACACCCACACCCCTCACTGTGACACCGACACATCCCTCACCCCTCACTGTGACACCGACACACCCCACACACCTCACTGTGACACAGACACACCCCTCACCCCTCACTGTGACACTGACACACCCCACACCCCTCACCGTGACACCGACACACCCCTCAGCCCTCACTGTGACACCGACACACCCCTCACCCCTCACTGTGACACTGACACACCCCTCACCCCTCACTGTGACACTGACACACCCATCACCCCTCACTGTGACACTGAGACACCCCACACCCCTCACTGTGACTCTGACACACCCCTCACACCTCACTGTGACACTGAGACACCCCTCACCCCTCACTGTGACACCGACACACCCCACACCCCTCACTGTGACACTGACACACCCCACACCCCTCACTGTGACTCTGACACACCTCACACCCCTCACTGTGACACCGATACACCCCACACCCCTCACTGTGACACTGACACACCCCTCACCCCTCACTGTGACACCGATACACCCCACACCCCTCACTGTGACACTGACACACCCCTCACCCCTCACTGTGACACCGACACACCCCACACCCCTCACTGTGACACTGACACACCCCTCACCCCTCTCAGTGACACCGACACACCCACACCCCTCACTGTGACACCGACACACCCCACACACCTCACTGTGACACCGACACACCCCACAGCCCTCACTGTGACACCGACACACCCCTCACCCCTCACTGTGACACTGAGACAACCCTCACCCCTCACTGTGACACTGACACACCCCACACCCCTCACTGTGACACTGACACACCCCTCAGCCCTCACTGTGACACCAACACACCCCACACACCTCACTGTGACACTGACACACCCCTCACCCCTCACTGTGACACTGACACACCCCTCACCCCTCACTGTGACACTGAGACACCCCACACCCCTCACTGTGACTCTGACACACCCCTCACACCTCACTGTGACACTGAGACACCCCTCACCCCTCACTGTGACACTGAGACACCCCTCACCCCTCACTGTGACACCGACACAACCCTCACCCCTCACTGTGACACTGACACACCCCACACACCTCACTGTGACACTGAGACACCCCACACCCCTCACTGTGACTCCGACACACCCCTCACACCTCACTGTGACACTGAGACACCCCTCACCCCTCACTGTGACACCGACACACCCCACACCCCTCACTGTGACACTGACACACCCCACACCCCTCACTGTGACTCTGACACACTCCACACCCCTCACTGTGACACCGACACACACCACAAACCTCACTGTGACACCGACACACCCCACACCCCTCACTGTGACACTGACACACCCCTCACCCCTCTCAGTGACACCGACACACCCACACCCCTCACTGTGACACCGACACACCCCACACACCTCACTGTGACACTGAGACACCCCACACCCCTCACTGTGACACCGACACACCCCACAGCCCTCACTGTGACACCAACACACCCCTCACACCTCACTGTTACACTGACACAACCCTGACCCCTCACCGTGACACCGACACACCCATCACCCCTCAGTGTGACACTGAGACACCCCTCACCCCTCACTGTGACACTGACACACCCCTCACCCCTCACTGTGACACTGAGACACCCCACACCCCTCACTGTGACACTGACACACCCCACACACCTCCCTGTGACACTGAGACACCCCTCACCCCTCACTGTGACACTGACACACCCCACACCCCTCACCGTGACACCGACACACCCCACACCCCTCACTGTGACACTGACACACCCATCATCCCTCACTGTGACACTGAGACACCCCACACACCTCACTGTGACACTGAGACACCCCTCACCCCTCACTGTGACACCGACACAACCCTCACCCCTCACTGTGACACTGACACACCCCACACACCTCACTGTGACACTGAGACACCCCTCACCCCTCACTGTGACTCTGACACACCCCTCACACCTCACTGTGACACTGACACACCCCTCACTGTGACACCGACACACCCATCACCCCTCACTGTGACACTGAGACAACCCTCACCCCTCACTGTGACACTGACACACCCCACACCCCTCACTGTGACACTGACACACCCCTCACCCCTCACTGTGACACCAACACACCCCACACACCTCACTGTGACACCGACACACCCCTCACCCCTCACTGTGACACCAACACACCCACACCCCTCACTGTGACACCGACACATTCCTCACCCCTCACTGTGACACTGACACACCCCACACCCCTCACCGTGACACCGACACACCCCTCACCCCTCACTGTGACACCAACACACCCCACACACCTCACTGTGACACTGACACACCCCTCACCCCTCACTGTGACACTGACACCCCACACCCCTCACTGTGACACTGAGACACCCCTCACCCCTCACTGTTACTCTGACACCCCCTACACCCCTCACTGTGACACTGACACACCCCTCACCCCTCACTGTGACACTGACACACCCCTCACCCCTCACTGTGACACTGACACACCCCTCACCCTTCACTGTGACACTGACACCCCACACCCCTCACTGTGACACTGACACCCCACACCCCTCACTGTGACACTGAGACACCCCTCACCCCTCACTGTGACACCGACACACCCCACACCCCTCACTGTGACACTGACACACCCCACACCCCTCACTGTGACACCGACACACCCCACAAACCTCACTGTGACACCGACACACCCCACACCCCTCAATGTGACACTGACACACCCCTCACCCCTCTCAGTGACACCGACACACCCACACCCCTCACTGTGACACCGACACACCCCTCACCCCTCACTGTGACACCGACACACCCACACCTCACTGTGACACCGACACACCCCTCACCCCTCACTGTGATACCGACACACCCATCACCCCTCACTGTTACACTGACACAACCCTCACCCCTCACTGTGACACTGACACAACACTCACCACTCACTGTGACACTGACACACCCCACACACCTCACTGTGACACCGACACACCCATCACCCCTCACTGTGACACTGAGACACCCCTCACCCCTCAGTGTGACACTGAGACACCCCTCACCCCTCACTGTGATACCGACACAACCCTCACCCCTCACTGTGACACTGACACACCCCACACACCTCACTGTGACACTGAGACACCCCTCACCCCTCACTGTGACACCGACACACCCCTCACCCCTCACTGTGACACTGACACACCCCTCACCCCTCACTGTGACACTGACACACCCCTCACCAATCACTGTGACACCAACACACCCCACACCCCTCACAGTGACACTGACACACCCCTCACCCCTCACTGTGACACTGACACACCCCACACACCTCACTGTGACACTGACACACCCCTCACCCCACACTGTGACACCAACACACCCACACCCCTCACTGTGACACCGACACATCCCTCACCCATCACTGTGACACCGACACACCCCACACACCTCACTGTGACACCGACACACCCCTCACCCCTCACTGTGACACCAACACACCCCTCACCCCTCACTGTGACACTGACACCCCCCTCACCCCTCACTGTGACACCGACACACCCCTCACCCCTCACTGTGACACTGACACACCCCTCACCCCTCACTGTGACACTGACACACCCCACACCCCTCACTGTGACACTGACACCCCTCACCCCTCACTGTGACTATGACACACCCCTCACACCTCACTGTGACACTGAGACACCCCTCACCCCTCACTGTGACACCGACACACCCCACACTCCTCACTGTGACTCTGACACACCCCACACCCCTCACTGTGACACTGACACACCCCTCACCCCTCACTGTGACACCAACACACCCACACCCCTCACTGTGACACCGACACATCCCTCACCCCTCACTGTGACACCGACACACCCCACACACCTCACTGTGACACTGACACACCCCTCACCCCTCACTGTGACACTGAGACACCCCACACCCCTCACTGTGACTCTGACACACCCCTCACACCTCACTGTGACACTGAGACACCCCTCACCCCTCACTGTGACTCTGACACACCCAACACCCCTCACTGTGACACCGACACACCCCACAAACCTCACTGTGACACCGACACACCCCACACCCCTCACTGTGACACTGACACACCCCTCACCCCTCTCAGTGACACCGACACACCCACACCCCTCACTGTGACACCGACACACCCCACACACCTCACTGTGACACCGACACACCCACGCACCTCACTGTTACACTGACACAACCCTCACCACTCACCGTGACACCGACACACCCCTCACCCCTCACTGTGACACTGACACACCCCTCACCCCTCACTGTGACACCGACACAACCCACACACCTCACTGTGACACTGACACACCCCTCACCCCTCACTGTGACACTGACACACACACACCCCTCACTGTGACACTGAGACACCCCTCACACCTCACTGTGACACCGACACACCCCACACCCCTCACTGTGACACTGACACACCCCTCACCCCTCACTGTGACACTGACACACAACCCACACCCCTCACCGTAACACCGTCACACCCCACACCCCTCACTGTGACACCGACACATCCCCACACCCCTCACTGTGACACTGACACACCCCTCACCCCTCACTGTGACACTGACACACAACCCACACCCCTCACCGTAACACCGTCACACCCCACACCCCTCACTGTGACACTGACACACCCCTCACACCTCACTGTGACACCGACACACCCCACACCCCTCACTGTGACACTGACACACAACCCACACCCCTCACCGTAACACCGTCACACCCCACACCCATCACTGTGACACCGACACATCCCCACACCCCTCACTGTGACACTGACACCCCTCACTGTGACACCGACACACCCCTCACCCCTCACTGAAACATTGACACTGATGACAAATCCCACGCCCCCCACTGTGACACTGACACACCCCACACCCCTCACTGTGACACCGACACACCCACACCCCTCACTGTGACACCGACACATTCCTCACCCCTCACTGTGACACCGACACACCCCACACACCTCACTGTGACACTGACACACCCCTCACCCCTCACTGTGACACTGACACACCCCACACCCCTCACCGTGACACCGACACACCCCTCACCCCTCACTGTGACACCAACACACCCCACACACCTCACTGTGACACTGACACACCCCTCACCCCTCACTGTGACACTGACACCCCACACCCCTCACTGTGACACTGAGACACCCCTCACCCCTCACTGTGACACTGACACACCCCTCACCCTTCACTGTGACACTGACACCCCACACCCCTCACTGTGACACTGACACCCCACACCCCTCAATGTGACACTGAGACACCCCTCACCCCTCACTGTGACACCGACACACCCCACACCCCTCACTGTGACACTGACACACCCCACACCCCTCACTGTGACACCGACACACCCCACAAACCTCACTGTGACACCGACACACCCCACACCCCTCAATGTGACACTGACACACCCCTCACCCCTCTCAGTGACACCGACACACCCCACACCCCTCACTGTGACACCGACACACCCACACCCCTCACTGTGACACCGACACACCCCACACACCTCTCTGTGACACCGACACACCCACGCACCTCACTGTTACACTGACACAACCCTCACCCCTCACCGTGACACCGACACACCCCTCACCCCTCACTGTGACACTGACACACCCCTCACCCCTCACTGTGACACCGACACAACCCACACACTTCACTGTGACACTGACACACCCCTCACCCCTCACTGTGACACTGACACACCCACACCCCTCACTGTGACACTGAGACACCCCTCACACCTCACTGTGACACCGACACACCCCACACCCCTCACTGTGACACTGACACACAACCCACACCCCTTACCGTAACACCGTCACACCCCACACCCCTCACTGTGACACCGACACACCCCTCACCCCTCACTGAATCATTGACACTGATGACAAATCCCACGCCCCCCACTGTGACACTGACACACCCCACACCCCTCACTGTGACACCGACACACCCACAACCCTCACTGTGACACCGACACACCCCTCACCCCTCACTGAATCATTGACACTGATGACAAATCCCACGCCCCCCACTGTGACACTGACACACCCCACACCCCTCACTGTGACACCGACACACCCACAACCCTCACTGTGACACCGACACACCCACACACCTCACTGTTACACTGACACAACCCTCACCCCTCACTGTGACACTGACACACCCCACACACCTCACTGTGACACCGACACACCCATCACCCCTCACTGTGACACTGAGACACCCCTCACCCCTCACTGTGACACTGAGACACCCCTCACCCCTCACTGTGACACCGACACAACCCTCACCCCTCACTGTGACACTGACACACCCCACACACCTCACTGTGACACTGAGACACCCCTCACCCCTCACTGTGACACCGACACACCCCTCACCCCTCACTGTGACACTGACACACCCCTCACCCCTCACTGTGACACTGACACACCCCTCACCCCTCACTGTGACACCAACACACCCACACCCCACACACCTCACTGTGACACTGACACACCCCTCACCCCTCACTGTGACACCAACACACCCACACCCCTCACAGTGACACCGACACATCCCTCACCCATCACTGTGACACCGACACACCCCACACACCTCACTGTGACACTGACACACCCCTCACCCCTCACTGTGACACTGACACATCCCTCACCCATCACTGTGACACCGACACACCCCACACACCTCACTGTGACACTGACACACCCCTCACCCCTCACTGTGACACTGACACACCCCACACCCCTCACCGTGACACCGACACACCCCTCACCCCTCACTGTGACACTGAGACACCCCACACCCCTCACTGTGACACCGACACACCCCACACTCCTCACTGTGACTCTGACACACCCCACACCCCTCACTGTGACACCGACACACCCCACAAACCTCACTGTGACGCTGACACACCCCTCACCCCTCACTGTGACACCAACACACCCACACCCCTCACTGTGACACCGACACATCCCTCACCCCTCACTGTGACACCGACACACCCCACACACCTCACTGTGACACTGACACACCCCTCACCCCTCACTGTGACACTGACACACCCCACACCCCTCACTGTGACTCTGACACACCCCACACCCCTCACTGTGACACCGACACATCCCACAAACCTCACTGTGACACCGACACACCCCACACCCCTCACTGTGACACTGACACACCCCTCACCCCTCACTGTGACACTGAGACACCCCACACCCATCACTGTGACTCTGACACACCCCTGACACCTCACTGTGACACTGAGACACCCCTCACCCCTCACTGTGACACCGACACACCCCACACCCCTCACTGTGACACTGACACACCCCACACCCCTCACTGTGACTCTGACACACCCAACACCCCTCACTGTGACACCGACACACCCCACACCCCTCACTGTGACACTGACACACCCCTCACCCCTCTCAGTGACACCGACACACCCACACCCCTCACTGTGACACCGACACACCCCACACACCTCACTGTGACACCGACACACCCACGCACCTCACTGTTACACTGACACAACCCTCACCCCTCACCGTGACACCGACACACCCCTCACCCCTCACTGTGACACTGACACACCACACACACCTCACTGTGACACTGACACACCCCTCACCCCTCACTGTGACACCGACACAACCCACACACCTCACTGTGACACTGACACACCCCTCACCCCTCACTGTGACACTGACACACACACACCCCTCACTGTGACACTGAGACACCCCTCACACCTCACTGTGACACCGACACACCCCACACCCCTCACTGTGACACTGACACACAACCCACACCCCTCACCGTAACACCGTCACACCCCACACCCCTCACTGTGACACCGACACATCCCCACACCCCTCACTGTGACACTGACACCCCTCACCCCTCACTGAAACATTGACACTGATGACAAATCCCACGCCCCCCACTGTGACACTGACACACCCCACACCCCTCACTGTGACACCGACGCACCCCTCACCCCTCACTGTGACACCGACACACCCACACCCCTCACTGTGACACTGAGACAACCCTCACCCCTCACTGTGACACCGACACACCCCACACCCCTCACTGTGACACTGACACACCCCTCACCCCTCACTGTGACAGCGACACACCCCTCACCCCTCACTGAAACATTGACACTGATGACAAATCCCACGCCCCCCACTGTGACACTGACACACCCCACACCCCTCACTGTGACACCGACACACCCACACCCCTCACTGTGACACCGACACATTCCTCACCCCTCACTGTGACACCGACACACCCCACACACCTCACTGTGACACTGACACACCCCCCACCCCTCACTGTGACACTGACACACCCCACACCCCTCACCGTGACACCGACACACCCCTCACCCCTCACTGTGACACCAACACACCCCACACACCTCACTGTGACACTGACACACCCCTCACCCCTCACTGTGACACTGACACCCCACACCCCTCACTGTGACACTGAGACACCCCTCACCCCTCACTGTGACACTGACACACCCCTCACCCTTCACTGTGACACTGACACCCCACACCCCTCAATGTGACACTGACACACCCCTCACCCCTCTCAGTGACACCGACACACCCACACCCCTCACTGTGACACCGACACACCCCACACACCTCTCTGTGACACCGACACACCCACGCACCTCACTGTTACACTGACACAACCCTCACCCCTCACCGTGACACCGACACACCCCTCACCCCTCACTGTGACACTGACACACCCCTCACCCCTCACTGTGACACCGACATAACCCACACACTTCACTGTGACACTGACACACCCCTCACCCCTCACTGTGACACTGACACACCCACACCCCTCACTGTGACACTGAGACACCCCTCACACCTCACTGTGACACCGACACACCCCACACCCCTCACTGTGACACTGACACACAACCCACACCCCTTACCGTAACACCGTCACACCCCACACCCCTCACTGTGACACCGACACATCCCCACACCCCTCACTGTGACACTGACACCCCTCACTGTGACACCGACACACCCCTCACCCCTCACTGAATCATTGACACTGATGACAAATCCCACGCCCCCCACTGTGACACTGACACACCCCATACCCCTCACTGTGACACCGACACACCCACAACCCTCACTGTGACACCGACACACCCACACACCTCACTGTTACACTGACACAACCCTCACCCCTCACTGTGACACTGACACACCCCACACACCTCACTGTGACACCGACACACCCCTCACCCCTCACTGTGACACCGACACACCACTCACCCCTCACTGTTACACTGACACAACCCTCACCCCTCACTGTGACACTGACACAACACTCACCACTCACTGTGACACTGACACACCCCACACACCTCACTGTGACACCGACACACCCATCACCCCTCACTGTGACACTGAGACACCCCTCACCCCTCACTGTGACACTGAGACACCCCTCACCCCTCACTGTGACACCGACACAACCCTCACCCCTCACTGTGACACTGACACACCCCACACACCTCACTGTGACACTGAGACACCCCTCACCCCTCACTGTGACACCGACACACCCCTCACCCCTCACTGTGACACTAACACACCCCACACCCCTTACTGTAACATTGACACTGACACCCCTCACTGTTACACTGACACCCCCCTCACCCCTCACTGTGACACTGACACACCCCTCATCCCTCACTGTGACACTGACACACCCCTCACCCCTCACTGTGACACCAACACACCCACACCCCACACACCTCAGTGTGACACTGACACACCCCTCACCCCTCACTGTGACACCAACACACCCACACCCCTCACTGTGACACCGACACATCCCTCACCCCTCACTGTGACACCGACACACCCCACACACCTCACTGTGACACTGACACACCCCTCACCCCTCACTGTGACACTGACACACCCCACACCCCTCACCGTGACACCGACACACCCCTCACCCCTCACTGTGACACCGACACACCCCTCACCCCTCACTGTGACACTGAGACACCCCTCACACCTCACTGTGACACCGACACACCCCACACCCCTCACTGTGACACTGACACACAACCCACACCCCTTACCGTAACACCGTCACACCCCACACCCCTCACTGTGACACCGACACATCCCCACACCCCTCACTGTGACACTGACACCCCTCACTGTGACACCGACACACCCCTCACCCCTCACTGAATCATTGACAATGATGACAAATCCCACGCCCCCCACTGTGACACTGACACACCCCACACCCCTGACTGTGACACCGACACACCCACAACCCTCACTGTGACACCGACACACCCACACACCTCACTGTTACACTGACACAACCCTCACCCCTCACTGTGACACTGACACACCCCACACACCTCACTGTGACACCGACACACCCCTCACCCCTCACTGTGACACCGACACACCACTCACCCCTCACTGTTACACTGACACAACCCTCACCCCTCACTGTTACACTGACACACCCCTCACCCCTCACTGTGACACTGACACACCCCACACACCTCACTGTGACACCGACACACCCATCACCCCTCACTGTGACACTGAGACACCCCTCACCCCTCACTGTGACACTGAGACACCCCTCACCCCTCACTGTGACACTGACACACCCATCACCCCTCACTGTGACACTGAGACACCCCTCACCCCTCACTGTGACACCGACACACCCCTCACCCCTCACTGTGACACTGACACACCCCACACACCTCACTGTGACACCGACACACCCCTCACCCCTCACTGTTACACTGACACAACCCTCACCCCTCACTGTGACACTGACACAACACTCACCACTCACTGTGACACTGACACACCCCACACACCTCACTGTGACACCGACACACCCATCACCCCTCACTGTGACACTGAGACACCCCTCACCCCTCACTGTGACACTGAGACACCCCTCACCCCTCACTGTGACACTGACACACCCCTCACCCCTCACTGTGACACTGACACACCCCACACACCTCACTGTGACACTGAGACACCCCTCACCCCTCACTGTGACACTGACACACCCCTCACCCCTCACTGTGACACCGACACACCCACACCCCACACACCTCACTGTGACACTGACACACCCCTCACCCCTCACTGTGACACCAACACACCCACACCCCTCACTGTGACACCGACACATCCCTCACCCCTCACTGTGACACCGACACACCCCACACCCCTCACTGTGACACTGACACACCCCTCACCCCTCACTGTGACACTGACACACCCCTCACCCCTCACTGTGACACTGACACACCCCACACCCCTCTCTGTGACACTGACACATCCCTCACCCCTCACTGTGACACCGACACACCCCACACCCCTCACTGTGACACTGACACACCCCTCACCCCTCACTGTGACACTGACACACCCCACACCCCTCTCTGTGACACTGACACACCCCTCACCCCTCACTGTGACACTGACACACCCCTCACCCCTCACTGTGACACTGACACACCCCACACACCTCACTGTGACTCTGACACACCCATCACCCCTCACTGTGACACTGACACACCCCACACCCCTCACCGTGACACCGACACACCCCTCACCCCTCACTGTGACACCGACACACCCCACACCCCTCACTGTGACACTGACACACCCCTCACCCCTCACTGTGACACCAACACACCCCACACCCCTCACTGTGACACCGACACACCCCACACCCCTCACTGTGACTCTGACACACCCCTCACACCTCACTGTGACACTGAGACACCCCTCACCCCTCACTGTGACACCGACACACCCCACAAACCTCACTGTGACACTGACACACCCCTCACCCCTCACTGTGACACCAACACACCCACACCCCTCACTGTGACACCGACACATCCCTCACACCTCACTGTGACACTGACACACCCCTCACCCCTCACTGTGACACCAACACACCCACACCCCTCACTGTGACACCGACACACCACTCACCCCTCACTGTGACACTGACACACCCACACCCCTCACTGTGACACTGAGACACCCCTCACCCCTCACTGTGACACTGACACACCCCTCACCCCTCACTGACACGGAGAAACCCCTCACCCCTCACTGTGACACTGACACACCCCTCACACCTCACTGTGACACTGAGACACCCCTCACCCCTCACTGTGACACCGACACACCCCACACCCCTCACTGTGACACTGACACACCCCACAACCCTCACTGTGACTCTGACACACCCCACACCCCTCACTGTGACACCGACACACCCCACAAACCTCACTGTGACACCGACACACCCCACACCCCTCACTGTGACACTGACACACCCCTCACCCCTCTCAGTGACACCGACACACCCACACCCCTCACTGTGACACCGACACACCCCACACCCCTCACTGTGACACCGACACACCCACGCACCTCACTGTTACACTGACACAACCCTCACCCCTCACCGTGACACCGACACACCCCTCACCCCTCACTGTGACACTGACACTCCCCTCACCCCTCACTGTGACACCGACACAACCCACACACCTCACTGTGACACTGACACACCCCTCACCCCTCACTGTGACACTGACACACCCACACCCCTCACTGTGACACTGAGACACCCCTCACACCTCACTGTGACACCGACACACCCCACACCCCTCACTGTGACACTGACACACAACCCACACCCCTCACCGTAACACCGTCACACCCCACACCCCTCACTGTGACACCGACACACCCCTCACCCCTCACTGAAACATTGACACTGATGACAAATCCCACGCCCCCCACTGTGACACTGACACACCCCATACCCCTCACTGTGACACCGACACACCCACAACCCTCACTGTGACACCGACACACCCACACACCTCACTGTTACACTGACACACCCACACACCTCACTGTTACACTGACACAACCCTCACCCCTCACTGTGACACTGACACACCCCACACACCTCACTGTGACACCGACACACCCCTCACCCCTCACTGAAACATTGACACTGATGACAAACCCCACACCCCTCACTGTGACACTGACACCCCTCACTGTGACACCGACACACCCCTCACCCCTCACTGAAACATTGACACTGATGACAAATCCCACGCCCCCCACTGTGACACTGACACACCCCATACCCCTCACTGTGACACCGACACACCCACAACCCTCACTGTGACACCGACACACCCACACACCTCACTGTTACACTGACACACCCACACACCTCACTGTTACACTGACACAACCCTCACCCCTCACTGTGACACTGACACACCCCACACACCTCACTGTGACACCGACACACCCACACACCTCACTGTTACACTGACACAACCCTCACCCCTCACTGTGACACCGACACACCCCTCACTGTGACACCGACACACCCCTCACCCCTCACTGTGACACTGAGACAACCCTCACCCCTCACTGTGACATCAACACACCCCACACACCTCACTGTGACACTGACACACCCCTCACCCCTCACTGTGACACTGACACACCCCTCACCCCTCACTGTGACACTGAGACACCCCACACCCCTCACTGTGACTCTGACACACCCCTCACACCTCACTGTGACACTGAGACACCCCTCACCCCTCACTGTGACACCGACACACCCCTCACTGTGACACTGACACACCCCACACCCCTCACTGTGACACCGACACACCCCACAAACCTCACTGTGACACTGACACACCCCTCACCCCTCACTGTGACACCGACACATCCCTCACCCCTCACTGTTACACTGACACACCCCACACCCCTCACTGTGACACCGACTCACCCCACACACCTCACTGTGACACTGACACACCCCTCACCCCTCACTGTGACACTGAGACACCCCACACCCCTCACTGTGACACTGACACACCCCTCACCCCTCACTGTGACACTGAGACACCCCACACCCCTCACTGTGACTCTGACACACCCCTCACACCTCACTGTGACACTAAGACACCCCTCACCCCTCACTGTGACACCGACACACCCCACACCCCTCACTGTGACACTGACACACCACACACCCCTCACTGTGACTCTGACACACCCCTCACCCCTCACTGTGACACTGACACAACCCTCACCCCTCTCAGTGACACCGACACACCCACACCCCTCACTGTGACACCGACACACCCCACACACCTCACTGTGACACCGACACACCCCACACACCTCACTGTGACACCGACACATCCCTCACCCCTCACTGTGACACCGACACACCCACGCACCTCACTGTTACACTGACACAACCCTCACCCCTCACCGTGACACCGACACACTCCTCACCCCTCACTGTGACACTGACACACCCCTCACCCCTCACTGTGACACCGACACAACCCACACACCTCACTGTGACACTGACACACCCCTCACCCCTCACTGTGACACTGACACACCCACACCCCTCACTGTGACACTGAGACACCCCTCACACCTCACTGTGACACCGACACACCCCACACCCCTCACTGTGACACTGACACACAACCCACACCCCTCACCGTAACACCGTCACACCCCACACCCCTCACTGTGACACCGACACATCCCCACACCCCTCACTGTGACACTGACACCCCTCACTGTGACACCAACACACCCCTCACCCCTCACTGAAACATTGACACTGATGACAAATCCCACGCCCCCCACTGTGACACTGACACACCCCACACCCCTCACTGTGACACCGACACACCCACAACACTCACTGTGACACCGACACACCCACACACCTCACTGTTACACTGACACACCCACACACCTCACTGTTACACTGACACAACCCTCACCCCTCACTGTGACACTGACACACCCCACACACCTCACTGTGACACCGACACACCCACACACCTCACTGTGACACTGACACACCCCACACACCTCACTGTGACACCGACACACCCACACCCCTCACTGTGACACTGACACAACACTCACCTCTCACTGTGACACTGACACACCCCACACACCTCACTGTGACACTGAGACACCCCTCACCCCTCACTGTGACACCGACACACCCATCACCCCTCACTGTGACACTGAGAAACCCCTCACCCCTCACTGTGACACCGACACAACCCTCACCCCTCACTGTGACACTGACACACCCCACACACCTCACTGTGACACTGAGACACCCCTCACCCCTCACTGTGACACTGACACACCCCTCACCCCTCACTGTGACACCGACACACCCATCACCCCTCACTGTGACACTGAGACACCCCTCACTGTGACACTGACACAACCCTCACCCCTCACTGTGACACTGACACACCCCTCACCCCTCACTGTGACAGTGACACACCCCACACCCCTCACTGTGACACCAACACACCCACACCCCTCACTGTGACACCGACACACCCCACACCCCTCACTGTGACACCGACACACCCCACACACCTCACTGTGACACTGACCCACCCCTCACCCCTCACTGTGACACTGACACACCCCACACCCCTCACCGTGACACCGACACACCCCTCACCCCTCACTGTGACACCGACACACCCCTCACCCCTCACTGTGACACTGAGACAACCCTCACCCCTCACTGTGACACCAACACACCCCACACACCTCACTGTGACACTGACACACCCCTCACCCCTCACTGTGACACTGAGACACCCCACACCCCTCACTGTGACTCTGACACACCCCTCACACCTCACTGTGACACTGAAACACCCCTCACCCCTCACTGTGACACCGACACACCCCACACCCCTCACTGTGACACTGACACACCCCACACCCCTCACTGTGACTCTGACACACCCCACACCCCTCACTGTGACACCGACACACCCCACAAACCTCACTGTGACACCGACACACCCATCACCCCTCACTGTGACACTGAGACACCCCTCACCCCTCACTGTGACACCGACACACCCATCACCCCTCACTGTGACACTGAGACACCCCTCACTGTGACACTGACACAACCCTCACCCCTCACTGTGACACTGACACACCCCTCACCCCTCACTGTGACAGTGACACACCCCACACCCCTCACTGTGACACCAACACACCCACACCCCTCACTGTGACACCGACACACCCCACACCCCTCACTGTGACACCGACACACCCCACACACCTCACTGTGACACTGACCCACCCCTCACCCCTCACTGTGACACTGACACACCCCACACCCCTCACCGTAACACCGACACACCCCTCACCCCTCACTGTGACACTGACACACCCCACACCCCTCACCGTGACACCGACACACCCCTCACCCCTCACTGTGACACTGACACACCCCACACCCCTCACCGTGACACCGACACACCCCACACCCCTCACTGTGACACCGACACACCCCTCACCCCTCACTGTGACACTGAGACAACCCTCACCCCTCACTGTGACACCAACACACCCCACACACCTCACTGTGACACTGACACACCCCTCACCCCTCACTGTGACACTGAGACACCCCACACCCCTCACTGTGACTCTGACACACCCCTCACACCTCACTGTGACACTGAAACACCCCTCACCCCTCACTGTGACACCGACACACCCCACACCCCTCACTGTGACACCGACACACCCCACACCCCTCACTGTGACACTGACACACCCCACACCCCTCACTGTGACACCGACACACCCCACACCCCTCACTGTGACACTGAGACACCCCTCACACCTCACTGTGACACCGACACACCCCACACCCCTCACTGTGACACTGACACACAACCCACACCCCTCACTGTGACACTGAGACACCCCTCACACCTCACCGTAACACCGTCACACCCCACACCCCTCACTGTGACACCGACACACCCCTCACCCCTTACTGTAACATTGACACTGACACCCCTCACTGTTACACTGACACCCCACACACCCCTCACTGTGACACTGACACACCCCTCACCACTCACTGTGACACTAACACACCCCTCACTGTGACACTGACACACCCCACACCCCTTACTGTAACATTGACACTGACACCCCTCACTGTGACACTGACACACCCACACCCCTCACTGTGACTCTGACACCATACACCCCTCACTGTGACACTGACACACCCCACACCCCTTACTGTAACATTGACACTGACACCCCTCACTGTGACACTGACACACCCACACCCCTCACTGTGACACTGACACACCCCACACCCCTCACTGTGACACTGACACACCCCACACCCCTCACTGTGACACTGACACACCCCACACCCCTCACTGTGACACTGACACACCCCTCACCCCTCACTGTGACACTAACACACCCCACACCCCTTACTGTGACACTGACACACCCACACCCCTCACTGTGACACTGACACACCCCTCACCCCTCACTGTGACACTAACACACCCCACACCCCTTACTGTAACATTGACACTGACACCCCTCACTGTTACACTAACACCCCACACCCCTCACTGTGACACTGACACACCCCACACCCCTCACTGTGACACTGACACACCCCTCACCCCTCACTGTGACACTAACACACCCCACACCCCTTACTGTAACATTGACACTGACACCCCTCACTGTTACACTGACACCCCACACCCCTCACTGTTACTCTGACACCCCCCACACCCCTCACTGTGACACTGACACCCCTCACTGTGACTCTGACACCATACACCCCTCACTGTGACACTGACACACCCCTCACCCCTCACTGTGACACCGACACACCCCTCTCCCCTCACTGTGACACCGACACACCCCACACCCCTTACTGTAACATTGACACTGACACCCCTCACTGTTACACTGACACCCCACACCCCTCACTGTGACACTGACACACCCCACACCCCTCACTGTGACACCGACACACCCCTCACCCCTCACTGTGACTCTGACACCATACACCCCTCACTGTGACACTGACACACCCCTCACCCCTCACTGTGACACCGACACACCCCTCACCCCTCACTGTGACACTGACACACCCCACACCCCTTACTGTAACATTGACACTGACACCCCTCACTGTTACACTGACACCCCACACACCCCTCACTGTGACACTGACACCCCCCTCACCCCTCACTGTGACACTGACACACCCACACCCCTCACTGTGACACCGACACACCCACAACACTCACTGTGACACCGACACACCCACACACCTCACTGTTACACTGACACACCCACACACCTCACTGTTACACTGACACAACCCTCACCCCTCACTGTGACACTGACACACCCCACACACCTCACTGTGACACCGACACACCCACACACCTCACTGTTACACTGACACACCCCACACACCTCACTGTGACACCGACACACCCACACACCTCACTGTTACACTGACACAACCCTCACCCCTCACTGTGACACCGACACAACACTCACCACTCACTGTGACACTGACACACCCCACACACCTCACTGTGACACTGAGACACCCCTCACCCCTCACTGTGACACCGACACACCCATCACCCCTCACTGTGACACTGAGACACCCCTCACCCCTCACTGTGACACTGACACACCCCTCACCCCTCACTGTGACACCAACACAACCCTCACCCCTCACTGTGACACTGACACACCCCACACACCTCACTGTGACACTGAGACACCCCTCACCCCTCACTGTGACACCGACACACCCCTCACCCCTCACTGTGACACTGACACCATACACCCCTCACTGTGACACTGACACACCCCTCACCCCTCACTGTGACACCGACACACCCCTCACCCCTCACTGTGACTCTGACACCATACACCCCTCACTGTGACACTGACACACCCCTCACCCCTCACTGTGACACCGACACACCCCTCACCCCTCACTGTGACACTGACACACCCCTCACCCCTCACTGTGACACTAACACACCCCACACCCCTTACTGTAACATTGACACTGACACCCCTCACTGTTACACTGACACCCCACACACCCCTCACTGTGACACTGACACCCCCCTCACCCCTCACTGTGACACTGACACACCCACACCCCTCACTGTGACACTGACACACCCCTCACCCCTCACTGTGACACTGACACACCCCACACCCCTCACTGTGACACTGACACACCCATCACCCCTCACTGTGACACTGACACACCCCTCACCCCTCACTGTGACACTGACACACCCATCACCCCTCACTGTGACACTGACACACCCCTCACCCCTCACTGTGACACTGACACACCCACACCCCTCACTGTGACACTGACACACACCACACCCCTCACTGTGACACTGACACACCCTCACCCATCACTGTGACACCGACACACCCCTCACCCCTCACCGTGAAACCGACACACCCCTCACCCCTCACTGTGACACCGACACACCCCACACCCCTCACTGTGACACCGACACACCCCACACCCCTCACTGTGACACTGACACACCCACACGCCACACTGTTCCACTGACACAACTCTCACCCCTCACTGTGACACTGACACACCCCTCACCCCTCACTGTGACACCGACACACCCCTCACCCCTCACTGTGACACCGACACACCCCACACCCCTCACTGTGACACCGACACATCCCCACACCCCTCACTGTGACACTGACACCCCTCACTGTTACACTGACACCCCCACAATCCTCACTGTGACACTGACACACAACCCACACCCCTCACCGTAACACCGACACACCCCACACACTTCACTGTGACACCGACACACCCCACACCCCTCACTGTGACACTGACACCCCTCACTGTTACACTGACACCCCCCACAATCCTCACTGTGACACTGACACACAACCCACACCCCTCACCGTAACTCCGACACACCCACACCCCTCACTGTGACACACCCACACCCCTCACCGTAACACCGACACACCCACACCCCTCACTGTGACACACCCCACACCCCTCACTGTGACACTGACACACCCCTCACCCCTCACTGTGACACTAACACACCCCACACCCCTTACTGTAACATTGACACTGACACCCCTCACTGTGACACTGACACACCCCACACCCCTCACTCTGACACTGACACCCCTCCACACCCCTCACTGTTACTCTGACTCCCCCCACACCCCTCACTGTTACTCTGACACACCCCTCACCCCTCACTGTGACTCTGACACCACACACCCCTCACTGTGACACTGACACCCCACATCCCTCACTGTGACACCGACACACCCACACCTCACTGTTACTCTGACACCCCCCACACCCCTCACTGTGACACTGACACCCCTCACTGTGACTCTGACACCATACACCCCTCACTGTGACACTGACACACCCCTCACCCCTCACTGTGACACCGACACACCCCTCTCCCCTCACTGTGACACTAACACACCCCACACCCCTTACTGTAACATTGACACTGACACCCCTCACTGTAACACCAACACACCCCACACCCCTCACTGTAACACCAACACACCCCACACCCCTCACTGTGACACTGATACATCCCACACCCCTCACTGTGTCACTGACACACCCCTCACTGTGACACTGACACATCCCACACCCCTCACTGTGACACTGACACCCCCACACCCCTCACTGTAACACCAACACACCCCACACCCCTCACTGTAACACCAACACACCCCACACCCCTCACTGTGACACTGATACATCCCACACCCCTCACTGTGTCACTGACACACCCCTCACTGTGACACTAACACACCCCACACCCCTCACTGTTACACTGACACCCCCCCACACCCCTCACTGTGACACTGACACCCCTCACTGTGACTCTGACACCCCACACCCCTCACTGTGACTCTGACACACCCCTCACCCCTCACTGTGACACTGACACACCCCTCGCCCCTCACTGTGACTCTGACACCCCTCACCCCTCACTGTGACACTGACACACCCCTCATCCCTCACTGTGACTCTGACACCCCTCACCCCTCACTGTGACACTGACACACCCACACCCCTCACTGTGACACTGACACACGCCTTACCCCTCACTGTGACTCTGACACCCCCCCACACCCCTCACTGTTACTCTGACACCCCCCACACCCCTCACTGTTACTCTGACACACCCCTCACCCCTCACTGTGACTCTGACACCACACACCCCTCACTGTGACACTGACACCCCACATCCCTCACTGTGACACTGACACCCCCCCACACCCCTCACTGTTACTCTGACACCCCCCACACCCCTCACTGTGACACTGACACCCCTCACTGTGACTCTGACACCATACACCCCTCACTGTGACACTGACACACCCCTCACCCCTCACTGTGACACTGACACACCCCTCACCCCTCACTGTGACACCGACACACCCCTCTCCCCTCACTGTGACACCGACACACCCCACACCCCTTACTGTAACATTGACACTGACACCCCTCACTGTTACACTGACACCCCCCACACCCCTCACTGTGACACTGACACCCCACACCCCTCACTGTTACACTGACACCCCCCACACCCCTCACTGTGACACTGACACACCCCTCACCCCTCACTGTGACACTAACACACCCCACACCCCTTACTGTAACATTGACACTGACACCCCTCCACACCCCTCACTGTTACTCTGACTCCCCCCACACCCCTCACTGTGACACTGACACCCCAACACCCCTCACTGTAACACCAACACACCCCACACCCCTTACTGTAACATTGACACTGACACCCCTCACTGTGACACTGACACACCCCACACCCCTCACTGTGACACTGACACCCCTCCACACCCCTCACTGTTACTCTGACTCCCCCCACACCCCTCACTGTTACTCTGACACACCCCTCACCCCTCACTGTGACTCTGACACCACACACCCCTCACTGTGACACTGACACCCCACATCCCTCACTGTGACACTGACACCCCCCCACACCCCTCACTGTTACTCTGACACCCCCCACACCCCTCACTGTGACACTGACACACCCCTCACCCCTCACTGTGACACTAACACACCCCACACCCCTTACTGTAACATTGACACTGACACCCCTCACTGTTACACTGACACACCCCTCACCCCTCACTGTGACACTAACACACCCCACACCCCTTACTGTAACATTGACACTGACACCCCTCACTGTTACACTGACACCCCCCACACCCCTCACTGTGACACTGACACACCCCACACCCCTCACTGTGACACTGACACCCCTCCACACCCCTCACTGTTACTCTGACTCCCCCCACACCCCTCACTGTTACTCTGACACACCCCTCACCCCTCACTGTGACACTAACACACCCCACACCCCTCACTGTGACACTGACACATCCCACACCCCTCACTGTGACACTGACACCCCCACACCCCTCACTGTAACACCAACACACCCCACACCCCTCACTGTAACACCAACACACCCCTCACTGTGACACTGATACATCCCACACCCCTCACTGTGTCACTGACACACCCCTCACTGTGACACTAACACACCCCACACCCCTCACTGTTACACTGACACCCCCCACACCCCTCACTGTGACACTGACACCCCTCACTGTGACTCTGACACCCCACACCCCTCACTGTGACACTGATTCACCCACACCCCTCACTGTGACACTGACACACCCCTCGCCCCTCACTGTGACTCTGACACCCCTCACCCCTCACTGTGACACTGACACACCCCTCACCCCTCACTGTGACTCTGACACCCCTCACCCCTCACTGTGACACTGACACACCCCTTACCCCTCACTGTGACTCTGACACCCCCCCACACCCCTCACTGTTACTCTGACACCCCCCACACCCCTCACTGTGACACTAACACACCCCTCACCCCTCACTGTGACACTGACACCCTGCCACACCCCTCACTGTTACTCTGACTCCCCCCACACCCCTCACTGTTACTCTGACACACCCCTCACCCCTCACTGTGACTCTGACACCACACACCCCTCACTGTGACACTGACACCCCACATCCTTCACTGTGACACTGACACCCCCCCACACCCCTCACTGTTACTCTGACACCCCCCACACCCCTCACTGTTACTCTGACACACCCCTCACTGTGACACTGACACCCCTCACTGTGACTCTGACACCATACACCCCTCACTGTGACACTGACACACCCCTCTCCCCTCACTGTGACACTGACACACCCCACACCCCTTACTGTAACATTGACACTGACACCCCTCACTGTGACACCGACACACCCCACACCCCTCACTGTGACACTGACACATCCCACACCCCTCACTGTGACACTGACACACCCCTCACCCCTCACTGTGACACTAACACACCCCACACCCCTTACTGTAACATTGACACTGACACCCCTCACTGTTACACTGACACCCCCCACACCCCTCACTGTGACACTGACACACCCCTCACCCCTCACTGTGACACTAACACACCCCACACCCCTTACTGTAACATTGACACGGACACCCCTCACTGTGACACTGACACACCCCACACCCCTCACTGTGACACTGACACATCCCACACCCCTCACTGTGACACTGACACACCCCTCACCCCTCACTGTGACACTGACACCCCACACCCCTCACTGTGACACTGACACCCCCCCACACCCCTCACTGTGATACTGACACCCCACACCCCACACTGTGACACTGATACATCCCACACCTCTCACTGTGACACCGACACACCCCACACCCCTCACTGTGACACTGACACCCCCCCACACCCCTCACTGTGACACTGACACCCCACACCCCTCACTGTGACACTGACACCCCCCCACACCCCTCACTGTGACACTGACACCCCACACCCCTCACTGTGACACTGACTCCCCCCACACACCTCACTGTGATACTGACACCCCACACCTCTCACTGTGACACCGACACACCCCACACCCCTCACTGTGACACTGACACACCCCACACCCCCCACTGTGACAGCGACACACCCCTCACCTCTCACTGTGACACCGACACACCCACACCCCTCACTGTGACACCGACACAACCCTCACCCCTCACTGTGACACTGACACACCCCACACCCCTTACTGTAACATTGACACTGACACCCCTCACTGTTACACTGACACCCCCCACACCCCTCACTGTGACACTGACACACCCCTCACCCCTCACTGTGACACTAATACACCCCACACCCCTTACTGTAACATTGACACTGACACCCCTCACTGTAACACCAACACACCCCACACCCCTCACTGTGACACTGATACATCCCACACCCCTCACTGTGTCACTGACACATCCCACACCCCTCACTGTGACACTGACACCCCCACACCCCTCACTGTAACACCAACACACCCCACACCCCTCACTGTAACACCAACACACCCCACACCCCTCACTGTGACACTGATACATCCCACACCCCTCACTGTGTCACTGACACACCCCTCACTGTGACACTAACACACCCCACACCCCTCACTGTTACACTGACACCCCCCACACCCCTCACTGTGACACTGACACCCCTCACTGTGACTCTGACACCCCACACCCCTCACTGTGACACTGACACACCCCTCACCCCTCACTGTGACACTGACACACCCCTCGCCCCTCACTGTGACTCTGACACCCCTCACCCCTCACTGTGACACTGACACACCCCTCATCCCTCACTGTGACTCTGACACCCCTCACCCCTCACTGTGACACGGACACACCCCCACACCCCTCACTGTGACACCGACACACCCCTCATCCCTCACTGTGACTCTGACACCCCTCACCCCTCACTGTGACACTGACACACCCCTCATCCCTCACTGTGACTCTGACACCCCTCACCCCTCACTGTGACTCTGACACCCCCCCACACCCCTCACTGTTACTCTGACACCCCCCACACCCCTCACTGTGACACTAACACACCCCTCACCCCTCACTGTGACACTGACACCCTGCCACACCCCTCACTGTTACTCTGACTCCCCCCACACCCCTCACTGTTACTCTGACACACCCCTCACCCCTCACTGTGACTCTGACACCACACACCCCTCACTGTGACACCGACACCCCACATCCCTCACTGTGACACTGACACCCCCCACACCCCTCACTGTTACTCTGACACCCCCCACACCCCTCACTGTGACACTGACACCCCACACCCCTCACTGTGACACTGACACCCCCCACACCCCTCACTGTGACACTGACACCCCTCACTGTGACTCTGACACCATACACCCCTCACTGTGACACCGACACACCCCTCTCCCCTCACTGTGACACCGACACACCCCACACCCCTCACTGTTACACTGACACCCCCCTCACACCTCACTGTGATACTGACACCCCACACCCACACTGTGACACTGAGACACCCCTCACACCTCACTGTGACACCGACACACCCCACACCCCTCACTGTAACACCGTCACACCCCTCACCCCTCACTGTAACACCGTCACACCCCTCACCCCTCACTGTGACACCGACACACCCCTCACCCCTTACTGTAACATTGACACTGACACCCCACACCCCTCACTGTTACACTGACACCCCCCACACCCCTCACTGTGACACTAACACACCCCACACCCCTTACTGTAACATTGACACTGACACCCCTCACTGTGACACTGACACCCCTCCACACCCCTCACTGTTACTCTGACTCCCCCCACACCCCTCACTGTTACTCTGACACACCCCTCACCCCTCACTGTGACTCTGACACCACACACCCCTCACTGTGACACTGACACCCCA
Source organism: Hypanus sabinus (assembly GCF_030144855.1). Classification (NCBI taxonomy): domain Eukaryota; kingdom Metazoa; phylum Chordata; class Chondrichthyes; order Myliobatiformes; family Dasyatidae; genus Hypanus; species Hypanus sabinus. The sequence continues at coordinate 70,902 of NW_026779266.1, forward strand.
CATCCCTCACTGTGACACTGACACCCCCCCACACCCCTCACTGTTACTCTGACACCCCCCACACCCCTCACTGTGACACTGACACACCCCTCACCCCTCACTGTGACACTAACACACCCCACACCCCTTACTGTAACATTGACACTGACACCCCTCACTGTGACACTGACACACCCCACACCCCTCACTGTGACACTGACACCCCTCCACACCCCTCACTGTTACTCTGACTCCCCCCACACCCCTCACTGTTACTCTGACACACCCCTCACCCCTCACTGTGACACTAACACACCCCACACCCCTTACTGTAACATTGACACTGACACCCCTCACTGTGACACTGACACCCCTCACTCCTCATTGTTACACTGACACACCCCTCACCCCTCACTGTGACACTGACACACCCCACACCCCTCACTGTGACACTGACACACCCCACACCCCTCACTGTGACACTGACACACCCCACACCCCTCACTGTGACACTGATACATCCCTCACCCCTCACTGTGTCACTGACACACCCCACACCCCTCACTGTGACACTGACACACCCCACACCCCTCACTGTGACACTGACACCCCTCACTGTGACACCGACACACCCCTCACCCCTCACTGTGTCACTGACACACCCCTCACCCCTCACTGTGTCACTGACACACCCCTCACCCCTCACTGTGACACTGACACACCCCACACCTCTCACTGTGACACTGACACACCCCTCACCCCTCACTGTGACACTGACACACCCCACACCCCTCACTGTGACACTGACACACCCCTCACCCCTCACTGTGACACTGACACACCCATCACCCCTCACTGTGACACTAACACACACCTCACCCCTCACTGTGACACTAACACACCCCACACCCCTCACTGTTGCACTGACACCCCCCACACCCCTCACTGTGACACTGACACACCCCACACCCCTCACTGTGACACTAACACACCCCACACCCCTCACTGTTGCACTGACACACCCCACACCCCTCACTGTGACACCGACACACCCATCACCCCTCACTGTGACACTGACACAACCCTCACCCCTCACTGTGACACTGACACCATACACCCCTCACAGTGACACTGACACATCCCACACCCCTCACTGTGACACTAACACACCCCACACCTCTCACTGTGACACTGACACCATACACCCCTCACAGTGACACTGACACATCCCACACCCCTCACTGTGACACTAACACACCCCACACCCCTCACTGTGACACTAACACACCCCACACCCCTCACTGTTGCACTGACACCCCCCACACCCCTCACTGTGACACTGACACCCCTCACTGTGACTCTGACACCCCACACCCCTCACTGTGACACTGACACACCCCTCACCCCTCACTGTGACACTGACACACCCCTCGCCCCTCACTGTGACTCTGACACCCCTCACCCCTCACTGTGACACTGACACACCCCTCACCCCTCACTGTGACTCTGACACCCCTCACACCCCTCACTGTGACACCGACACACCCATCACCCCTCACTGTGACACTGACTCCCCCCACACCCCTCACTGTGACACTGACACACCCCTCACCCCTCACTGTGACACCGACACACCCATCACCCCTCACTGTGACACTGACTCCCCCCACACCCCTCACTGTGACACCGACACACCCCTCACCCCTCACTGTGACACTGACACACCACATCCTTCACTGTGACACTGACACCCCCCCACACCCCTCACTGTTACTCTGACACCCCCCCACACCCCTCACTGTGACACTGACACCCCTCACTGTGACTCTGACACCATACACCCCTCACTGTGACACTGACACACCCCTCACCCCTCACTGTGACACTGACACACCCCTCACCCCTCACTGTGACACTAACACACCCACACCCCTCACTGTGACACTGACACATCCCACACCCCTCACTGTGACACTGACACACCCCTCACCCCTCACTGTGACACTGACACCCCACACCCCTCACTGTGACACTGACACCCCCCCACACCCCTCACTGTGATACTGACACCCCACACCCCACACTGTGACACTGATACATCCCACACCTCTCACTGTGACACCGACACACCCCACACCCCTCACTGTGACACTGACACCCCCCCACACCCCTCACTGTGACACTGACACCCCACACCCCTCACTGTGACACTGACACCCCCCCACACCCCTCACTGTGACACTGACACCCCACACCCCTCACTGTGACACTGACTCCCCCCACACACCTCACTGTGATACTGACACCCCACACCCCTCACTGTGACACTGATACATCCCACACCTCTCACTGTGACACCGACACACCCCACACCCCTCACTGTGACACTGACACCCGTCACCCCTCACTGTGACACTGACACACCCACACCCCTCACTGTGACACCGACACACCCCACACCCCTCACTGTGACACTGATACATCCCACACTCCTCATTGTTACACTGACACCCCACACCCCTCACTGTGACACCGACCCACCCCACACCCCTCACTGTTACTCTGACACATCCCACACCCCTCACTGTGACACCGACACACCCCTCACCCCTCACTGTAACACCGACACACCCCTCACCCCTCACTGTGACACCGACCCACCCCACACCCCTCACTGTGACACCGACACACCCCTCACCCCTCACTGTGACACTGACACATCCCACACCCCTCACTGTTACACTGACACCCCACACCCCTCAGTGACACCGACACACCCCTCACCCCTCACTGTGACACTGACACATTCCACACCCCTCACTGTGACACTAACACACCCCACACCCCTTACTGTAACATTGACACTGACACCCCTCACTGTTACACTGACACCCCCCACACCCCTCACTGTGACACTGACACACCCCTCACCCCTCACTGTGACACTAACCCACCCCACACCCCTTACTGTAACATTGACACTGACACCCCTCACTGTGACACTGACACTGACACCCCTCAATGTGACACTGACACACCCCTCACCCCTCACTGTGACACTGACACCTCACACCTCTCACTGTGACACCGACACACCCCACACCCCTCACTGTGACACTGACACCCCCCCACACCCCTCACTGTGACACTGAGACACCCCTCACCCCTCACTGTGACACCGACACACCCATCACCCCTCACTGTGACACTGAGACACCCCTCACTGTGACACTGACACAACCCTCACCCCTCACTGTGACACTGACACACCCCTCACCCCTCACTGTGACAGTGATACATCCCACACCCCTCACTGTGACACTGACACACCCCTCACCCCTCACTGTGACACTGACACAACCCTCACCCCTCACTGTGACACTGACACACCCCTCACCCCTCACTGTGACAGTGACACACCCCTCACCCCTCACTGTGACAGTGACACACCCCACACCCCTCACTGTGACACTGACACACCCCTCACCCCTCACTGTGACACTGACACACCCCACACCCCTCACTGTGACAGTGACACACCCCTCACCCCTCACTGTGACACTGACACAACCCTCACCCCTCACTGTGACACTGACACACCCCTCACCCCTCACTGTGACAGTGACACACCCCACACCCCTCACTGTGACACCAACACACCCACACCCCTCACTGTGACACCGACACACCCCTCACCCCTCACTGTGACACCAACACACCCCACACCCCTCACTGTGACTCTGACACACTCCACACCCCTCACTGTGACACCGACACACCCCACACACCTCACTGTGACTCTGACACACCCCACACCCCTCACTGTGACACTGACACACCCCTCACCCCTCACTGTGACTCTGACACACCCCACACCCCTCACTGTGACTCTGACACACCCCACACCCCTCACTGTGACTCTGACACACCCCACACCCCTCACTGTGACACTGACACACCCCTCACCCCTCACTGTGACTCTGACACACCCCACACCCCTCACTGTGACACTGACACACCCCTCACCCCTCACTGTGACTCTGACACACCCCACACCCCTCACTGTGACACCGACACACCCCACAAACCTCACTGTGACACCGACACACCCCACAAACCTCACTGTGACACCGACACACCCCACACCCCTCACTGTGACACTGACACTCCCCTCACCCCTCACTGTGACACCGACACACCCACACCCCTCACTGTGACACTGAGACACCCCTCACACCTCACTGTGACACCGACACACCCCACACCCCTCACTGTGACACTGACACACAACCCACACCCCTCACCGTAACACCGTCACACCCCACACCCCTCACTGTGACACCGACACACCCCTCACCCCTTACTGTAACATTGACACTGACACCCCTCACTGTTACACTGACACCCCACACACCCCTCACTGTGACACTGACACACCCCTCACCACTCACTGTGACACTAACACACCCCTCACTGTGACACTGACACACCCCACACCCCTTACTGTAACATTGACACTGACACCCCTCACTGTGACACTGACACACCCCACACCCCTCACTGTGACTCTGACACAATACACCCCTCACTGTGACACTGACACCCCTCACTGTGACACTGACACACCCCACACCCCTCACTGTGACTCTGACACACCCCTCACCCCTCACTGAGACACTGACACACCCCACAGCCCTTACTGTGACACTGACACACCCACACCCCTCACTGTGACACTGACACACCCCTCACCCCTCACTGTGACACTAACACACCCCACTCCCCTCACTGTGACACTAACACACCCCACACACCTCACTGTGACACTGACACACCCACACCCCTCACTGTGACACTGACACACCCCTCACCCCTCACTGTGACACTAACACACCCCACACCCCTTACTGTAACATTGACACTGACACCCCTCACTGTTACACTAACACCCCACACCCCTCACTGTGACACTGACACACCCCTCACCCCTCACTGTGACACTAACACACCCCACACCCCTTACTGTAACATTGACACTGACACCCCTCACTGTTACACTGACACCCCACACCCCTCACTGTTACTCTGACACCCCCCACACCCCTCACTGTGACACTGACACCCCTCACTGTGACTCTGACACCATACACCCCTGACTGTGACACTGACACACCCCTCACCCCTCACTGTGACACTGACACACCCCTCACCCCTCACTGTGACACCGACACACCCCTCACCCCTCACTGTGACACCGACACACCCACGCACCTCACTGTGACACCGACACACCCCTCTCCCCTCACTGTGACACCGACACACCCCACACCCCTTACTGTAACATTGACACTGACACCCCTCACTGTTACACTGACACCCCACACACCCCTCACTGTGACACTGACACCCCCCTCACCCCTCACTGTGACACTGACACACCCACACCCCTCAATGTGACACCGACACACCCACAACACTCACTGTGACACCGACACACCCACACACCTCACTGTTACACTGACACACCCACACACCTCACTGTTACACTGACACAACCCTCACCCCTCGCTGTGACACTGACACACCCCACACACCTCACTGTGACACCGACACACCCACACACCTCACTGTTACACTGACACAACCCTCACCCCTCACTGTGACACTGACACAACACTCACCACTCACTGTGACACTGACACACCCCACACACCTCACTGTGACACTGAGACACCCCTCACCCCTCACTGTGACACTGACCCACCCCTCACCCCTCACTGTGACACTGACACACCCCACACCCCTCACCGTGACACCGACACACCCCTCACCCCTCACTGTGACACCGACACACCCCACACACCTCACTGTGACACTGACACACCCCTCACCCCTCACTGTGACACTGAGACACCCCACACCCCTCACTGTGACTCTGACACACCCCTCACACCTCACTGTGACACTGAGACACCCCTCACCCCTCACTGTGACTCTGACACCCCTCACCCCTCACTGTGACACTGACACACCCACACCCCTCACTGTGACTCTGACACACCCCACACACCTCACTGTGACACTGAAACACCCCTCACCCCTCACTGTGACACCGACACACCCCTCACCCCTCACTGTTACACTGACACCCCACACCCCTCACTGTGACACCGACACACCCCACACCCCTCACTGTGACACCGACACACCCCACACCCCTCACTGTGACACTGACACACCCCACACCCCTCACTGTGACTCTGACACACCCCACACCCCTCACTGTGACACCGACACACCCCACAAACCTCACTGTGACTCCGACACACCCCACACCCCTCACTGTGACACTGACACACCCCTCACCCCTCTCAGTGACACCGACACACCCACACCCCTCACTGTGACACTGAGACACCCCTCACACCTCACTGTGACACCGACACACCCCACACCCCTCACTGTGACACTGACACACAACCCACACCCCTCACCGTAACACCGTCACACCCCACACCCCTCACTGTGACACCGACACACCCCTCACCCCTCACTGTGACACTGACACACCCCTCACCCCTCACTGTGACACTGACACACCCCACAGCCCTTACTGTGACACTGACACACCCACACCCCTCACTGTGACACTGACACACCCCTCACCCCTCACTGTGACACTAACACACCCCACACCCCTTACTGTGACACTGACACACCCACACCCCTCACTGTGACACTGACACACCCCTCACCCCTCACTGTGACACTAACACACCCCACACCCCTTACTGTAACATTGACACTGACACCCCTCACTGTTACACTAACACCCCACACCCCTCACTGTGACACTGACACACCCCTCACCCCTCACTGTGACACTAACACACCCCACACCCCTTACTGTAACATTGACACTGACACCCCTCACTGTTACACTGACACCCCACACCCCTCACTGTTACTCTGACACCCCCCACACCCCTCACTGTGACACTGACACCCCTCACTGTGACTCTGACACCATACACCCCTCACTGTGACACTGACACACCCCTCACCCCTCACTGTGACACCGACACACCCCACACCCCTTACTGTAACATTGACACTGACACCCCTCACTGTTACACTGACACCCCACACCCCTCACTGTGACACTGACACACCCCACACCCCTCACTGTGACACTGACACACCCCTCACCCCTCACTGTGACACTAACACACCCCACACCCCTTACTGTAACATTGACACTGACACCCCTCACTGTTACACTGACACCCCACACCCCTCACTGTGACACTGACACCCCCCTCACCCCTCACTGTGACACTGACACACCCACACCCCTCACTGTGACACTGACACACCCCACACCCCTCACTGTGACACTGACACACCCCTCACCCCTCACTGTGACACTAACACACCCCACACCCCTTACTGTAACATTGACACTGACACCCCTCACTGTTACACTGACACCCCACACACCCCTCACTGTGACACTGACACCCCCCTCACCCCTCACTGTGACACTGACACACCCACACCCCTCACTGTGACACTGACACAACCCTCACCCCTCACTGTGACACTGACACAACACTCACCACTCACTGTGACACTGACACACCCCTCACCCCTCACTGTGACACTGAGACACCCCTCACCCCTCACTGTGACACCGACACACCCATCACCCCTCACTGTGACACTGAGACACCCCTCACCCCTCACCGTGACACCGACACACCCCTCACCCCTCACTGTGACACCGACACACCCCACACACCTCACTGTGACACTGACACACCCCTCACCCCTCACTGTGACACTGAGACACCCCACACCCCTCACTGTGACTCTGACACACCCCTCACACCTCACTGTGACACTGAGACACCCCTCACCCCTCACTGTGACTCTGACACCCCTCACCCCTCACTGTGACTCTGACACACCCCACACACCTCACTGTGACACTGAAACACCCCTCACCCCTCACTGTGACACCGACACACCCACACCCCTCACTGTGACACCGACACACCCCTCACCCCTCACTGTTACACTGACACCCCACACCCCTCACTGTGACACCGACACACCCCACACCCCTCACTGTGACTCTGACACACCCCACACCCCTCACTGTGACACCGACACACCCCACAAACCTCACTGTGACTCCGACACACCCCACACCCCTCACTGTGACACTGACACACCCCTCACCCCTCTCAGTGACACCGACACACCCACACCCCTCACTGTGACACTGAGACACCCCTCACACCTCACTGTGACACCGACACACCCCACACCCCTCACTGTGACACTGACACACAACCCACACCCCTCACCGTAACACCGTCACACCCCACACCCCTCACTGTGTCACCGACACACCCCTCACCCCTCACTGTGACACTGACACACCCCTCACCCCTCACTGTGACACTGACACACCCCACAGCCCTTACTGTGACACTGACACACCCACACCCCTCACTGTGACACTGACACACCCCTCACCCCTCACTGTGACACTAACACACCCCACACCCCTTACTGTGACACTGACACACCCACACCCCTCACTGTGACACTGACACACCCCTCACCCCTCACTGTGACACTAACACACCCCACACCCCTTACTGTAACATTGACACTGACACCCCTCACTGTTACACTAACACCCCACACCCCTCACTGTGACACTGACACACCCCTCACCCCTCACTGTGACACTAACACACCCCACACCCCTTACTGTAACATTGACACTGACACCCCTCACTGTTACACTGACACCCCACACCCCTCACTGTTACTCTGACACCCCCCACACCCCTCACTGTGACACTGACACCCCTCACTGTGACTCTGACACCATACACCCCTCACTGTGACACTGACACACCCCTCACCCCTCACTGTGACACCGACACACCCCACACCCCTTACTGTAACATTGACACTGACACCCCTCACTGTTACACTGACACCCCACACCCCTCACTGTGACACTGACACACCCCACACCCCTCACTGTGACACTGACACACCCCTCACCCCTCACTGTGACACTAACACACCCCACACCCCTTACTGTAACATTGACACTGACACCCCTCACTGTTACACTGACACCCCACACACCCCTCACTGTGACACTGACACCCCCCTCACCCCTCACTGTGACACTGACACACCCACACCCCTCACTGTGACACTGACACACCCCACACCCCTCACTGTGACACTGACACACCCCACACCCCTCACTGTGACACTGACACACCCCTCACCCCTCACTGTGACACTAACACACCCCACACCCCTTACTGTAACATTGACACTGACACCCCTCACTGTTACACTGACACCCCACACACCCCTCACTGTGACACTGACACCCCCCTCACCCCTCACTGTGACACTGACACACCCACACCCCTCACTGTGACACTGACACATCCCTCACCCCTCACTGTGACACTAACACACCCCACACCCCTTACTGTAACATTGACACTGACACCCCTCACTGTTACACTGACACCCCACACACCCCTCACTGTGACACTGACACCCCCCTCACCCCTCACTGTGACACTGACACACCCCACACCCCTCACTGTGACACTGACACACCCCTCACCCCTCACTGTGACACTGACACACCCCACACCCCTCACTGTGACACTGACACACCCCTCACCCCTCACTGTGACACTGACACACCCACACCCCTCACTGTGACACTGACACACACCACACCCCTCACTGTGACACTGACACACCCTCACCCCTCACTGTGACACCGACACACCCTCACCCCTCACTGTAACATTGACACTGATGACAAATCCCACGCCCCCCACTGTGACACTGACACACCCACACGCCACACTGTTCCACTGACACAACTCTCACCCCTCACTGTGACACTGACACATCCCTCACCCCTCACTGTGACACCGACACACCCCTCACCCCTCACTGTGACACCGACACACCCCACACCCCTCACTGTGACACCGACACATCCCCACACCCCTCACTGTGACACTGACACCCCTCACTGTTACACTGACACCCCCACAATCCTCACTGTGACACTGACACACAACCCACACCCCTCACCGTAACACCGACACACCCCACACACTTCACTGTGACACCGACACACCCCACACCCCTCACTGTGACACTGACACCCCTCACTGTTACACTGACACCCCCCACAATCCTCACTGTGACACTGACACACAACCCACACCCCTCACCGTAACTCCGACACACCCACACCCCTCACTGTGACACACCCACACCCCTCACCGTAACACCGACACACCCACACCCCTCACTGTGACACACCCCACACCCCTCACTGTGACACTGACACACCCCTCACCCCTCACTGTGACACTAACACACCCCACACCCCTTACTGTAACATTGACACTGACACCCCTCACTGTGACACTGACACACCCCACACCCCTCACTGTGACACTGACACCCCTCCACACCCCTCACTGTTACTCTGACTCCCCCCACACCCCTCACTGTTACTCTGACACACCCCTCACCCCTCACTGTGACTCTGACACCACACACCCCTCACTGTGACACTGACACCCCCCACACCCCTCACTGTTACTCTGACACCCCCCACACCCCTCACTGTGACACTGACACCCCTCACTGTGACTCTGACACCATACACCCCTCACTGTGACACTGACACACCCCTCACCCCTCACTGTGACACCGACACACCCCTCTCCCCTCACTGTGACACCGACACACCCCACACCCCTTACTGTAACATTGACACTGACACCCCTCACTGTGACACTGACAGCCCTCCACACCCCTCACTGTTACTCTGACTCCCCCCACACCCCTCACTGTTACTCTGACACACCCCTCACCCCTCACTGTGACTCTGACACCACACACCCCTCACTGTGACACTGACACCCCACATCCCTCACTGTGACACTGACACCCCCCCACACCCCTCACTGTTACTCTGACACCCCCCACACCCCTCACTGTGACACTGACACACCCCTCACCCCTCACTGTGACACTAACACACCCCACACCCCTTACTGTAACATTGACACTGACACCCCTCACTGTGACACTGACACACCCCACACCCCTCACTGTGACACTGACACCCCTCCACACCCCTCACTGTTACTCTGACTCCCCCCACACCCCTCACTGTTACTCTGACACACCCCACACCCCTCACTGTGACACTAACACACCCCACACCCCTTACTGTAACATTGACACTGACACACCTCACTGTGACACTGACACACCCCTCACCCCTCACTGTGACACTGACACACCCACACCTCTCACTGTGACACTGACACCCCCCTCACCCCTCACTGTGACACTGACACACCCCACACCCCTCACTGTGACACTGACACCCCCACACCCCTCACTGTAACACCAACACACCCCACACCCCTCACTGTAACACCAACACACCCCACACCCCTCACTGTAACACCAACACACCCCACACCCCTCACTGTGACACTGACACACCCCACACCCCTCACTGTGACACCGACACACCCCTCACCCCTCACTGTGACACTGACACACCCCACACCCCTCACTGTGACACTGACACACCCCTCACCCCTCACTGTGACACTGACACCCCCCCACACCCCTCACTGTGACACTGATTCACCCACACCCCTCACTGTGACACTGACACACCCCTCACCCCTCACTGTGACACTGATTCACCCACACCCCTCACTGTGACACTGACACACCCCTCGCCCCTCACTGTGACTCTGACACCCCTCACCCCTCACTGTGACACTGACACACCCCTCACCCCTCACTGTGACTCTGACACCCCTCACCCCTCACTGTGACACTGACACACCCCTTACCCCTCACTGTGACTCTGACACCCCCCCACACCCCTCACTGTTACTCTGACACCCCCCACACCCCTCACTGTGACACTAACACACCCCTCACCCCTCACTGTGACACTGACTCCCCCCACACCCCTCACTGTTACTCTGACACACCCCTCACCCCTCACTGTGACACTGACACCCCACATCCTTCACTGTGACACTGACACCCCCCCACACCCCTCACTGTTACTCTGACACCCCCCCACACCCCTCACTGTGACACTGACACCCCTCACTGTGACTCTGACACCATACACCCCTCACTGTGACACTGACACACCCCTCACCCCTCACTGTGACACTGACACACCCCTCACCCCTCACTGTGACACTAACACACCCCACACCCCTCACTGTGACACTGAGACACCCCTCACCCCTCACTGTGACACTGACACCCCACACCCCTCACTGTGACACTGACACCCCCCCACACCCCTCACTGTGATACTGACACCCCACACCCCACACTGTGACACTGATACATCCCACACCTCTCACTGTGACACCGACACACCCCACACCCCTCACTGTGACACTGACACCCCTCACCCCTCACTGTGACACTGACACCCCACACCCCTCACTGTGACACTGACACCCCCCCACACCCCTCACTGTGACACTGACACCCCACACCCCTCACTGTGACACTGACTCCCCCCACACACCTCACTGTGATACTGACACCCCACACCCCACACTGTGACACTGATACATCCCACACCTCTCACTGTGACACCGACACACCCCACACCCCTCACTGTGACACTGACACCCCTCACCCCTCACTGTGACACTGACACCCCACACCCCTCACTGTGACACTGACACACCCCACTCCCCTCACTGTGACACCGACACACCCCACACCCCTCACTGTGACACTGATACATCCCACACTCCTCATTGTTACACTGACACCCCACACCCCTCACTGTGACACCGACACACCCCTCACCCCTCACTGTGACACTGACACATCCCACACCCCTCACTGTTACACTGACACCCCACACCCCTCAGTGACACCGACACACCCCTCACCCCTCACTGTGACACCGACACACCCCTCACCCCTCACTGTGACACTGACACATTCCACACCCCTCACTGTGACACTAACACACCCCTCACCCCTCACTGTGACACTGACACCCCCCACACCCCTCACTGAGACACTGACACACCCCTCACCCCTCACTGTGACACTAACCCACCCCACACCCCTTACTGTAACATTGACACTGACACCCCTCACTGTGACACTGACACTGACACCCCTCAATGTGACACTGACACACCCCTCACCCCTCACTGTGACACTGACACCTCACACCCCTCACTGTGACACCGACACACCCCTCACCCCTCACTGTGACACTGACACCCCACACCCCTCACTGTGACACTGACACACCCCACTCCCCTCACTGTGACACCGACACACCCCACACCCCTCACTGTGACACTGATACATCCCACACTCCTCATTGTTACACTGACACCCCACACCCCTCACTGTGACACCGACACACCCCTCACCCCTCACTGTGACACTGACACATCCCACACCCCTCACTGTTACACTGACACCCCACACCCCTCAGTGACACCGACACACCCCTCACCCCTCACTGTGACACCGACACACCCCTCACCCCTCACTGTGACACTGACACATTCCACACCCCTCACTGTGACACTAACACACCCCTCACCCCTCACTGTGACACTGACACCCCCCACACCCCTCACTGAGACACTGACACACCCCTCACCCCTCACTGTGACACTAACCCACCCCACACCCCTTACTGTAACATTGACACTGACACCCCTCACTGTGACACTGACACTGACACCCCTCACTGTGACACTGACACACCCCACACCCCTCACTGTGACACTGACACCCCTCCACACCCCTCACTGTTACTCTGACTCCCCCCACACCCCTCACTGTTACTCTGACACACCCCACACCCCTCACTGTGACACTAACACACCCCACACCCCTTACTGTAACATTGACACTGACACACCTCACTGTGACACTGACACACCCCTCACCCCTCACTGTGACACTGACACACCCACACCTCTCACTGTGACACTGACACCCCCCTCACCCCTCACTGTGACACTGACACACCCCACACCCCTCACTGTGACACTGACACCCCCACACCCCTCACTGTAACACCAACACACCCCACACCCCTCACTGTAACACCAACACACCCCACACCCCTCACTGTAACACCAACACACCCCACACCCCTCACTGTGACACTGACACACCCCACACCCCTCACTGTGACACCGACACACCCCTCACCCCTCACTGTGACACTGACACACCCCACACCCCTCACTGTGACACTGACACACCCCTCACCCCTCACTGTGACACTGACACCCCCCCACACCCCTCACTGTGACACTGATTCACCCACACCCCTCACTGTGACACTGACACACCCCTCACCCCTCACTGTGACACTGATTCACCCACACCCCTCACTGTGACACTGACACACCCCTCGCCCCTCACTGTGACTCTGACACCCCTCACCCCTCACTGTGACACTGACACACCCCTCACCCCTCACTGTGACTCTGACACCCCTCACCCCTCACTGTGACACTGACACACCCCTTACCCCTCACTGTGACTCTGACACCCCCCCACACCCCTCACTGTTACTCTGACACCCCCCACACCCCTCACTGTGACACTAACACACCCCTCACCCCTCACTGTGACACTGACTCCCCCCACACCCCTCACTGTTACTCTGACACACCCCTCACCCCTCACTGTGACACTGACACCCCACATCCTTCACTGTGACACTGACACCCCCCCACACCCCTCACTGTTACTCTGACACCCCCCCACACCCCTCACTGTGACACTGACACCCCTCACTGTGACTCTGACACCATACACCCCTCACTGTGACACTGACACACCCCTCACCCCTCACTGTGACACTGACACACCCCTCACCCCTCACTGTGACACTAACACACCCCACACCCCTCACTGTGACACTGAGACACCCCTCACCCCTCACTGTGACACTGACACCCCACACCCCTCACTGTGACACTGACACCCCCCCACACCCCTCACTGTGATACTGACACCCCACACCCCACACTGTGACACTGATACATCCCACACCTCTCACTGTGACACCGACACACCCCACACCCCTCACTGTGACACTGACACCCCTCACCCCTCACTGTGACACTGACACCCCACACCCCTCACTGTGACACTGACACCCCCCCACACCCCTCACTGTGACACTGACACCCCACACCCCTCACTGTGACACTGACTCCCCCCACACACCTCACTGTGATACTGACACCCCACACCCCACACTGTGACACTGATACATCCCACACCTCTCACTGTGACACCGACACACCCCACACCCCTCACTGTGACACTGACACCCCTCACCCCTCACTGTGACACTGACACCCCACACCCCTCACTGTGACACTGACACACCCCACTCCCCTCACTGTGACACCGACACACCCCACACCCCTCACTGTGACACTGATACATCCCACACTCCTCATTGTTACACTGACACCCCACACCCCTCACTGTGACACCGACACACCCCTCACCCCTCACTGTGACACTGACACATCCCACACCCCTCACTGTTACACTGACACCCCACACCCCTCAGTGACACCGACACACCCCTCACCCCTCACTGTGACACCGACACACCCCTCACCCCTCACTGTGACACTGACACATTCCACACCCCTCACTGTGACACTAACACACCCCTCACCCCTCACTGTGACACTGACACCCCCCACACCCCTCACTGAGACACTGACACACCCCTCACCCCTCACTGTGACACTAACCCACCCCACACCCCTTACTGTAACATTGACACTGACACCCCTCACTGTGACACTGACACTGACACCCCTCAATGTGACACTGACACACCCCTCACCCCTCACTGTGACACTGACACCTCACACCCCTCACTGTGACACCGACACACCCCTCACCCCTCACTGTGACACTGACACCCCACACCCCACACTGTGACACTGATACATCCCACACCTCTCACTGTGACACCGACACACCCCACACCCCTCACTGTGACACTGACACCCCCCCACACCCCTCACTGTGACACTGAGACACCCCTCACCCCTCACTGTGACACCGACACACCCATCACCCCTCACTGTGACACTGAGACACCCCTCACTGTGACACTGACACAACCCTCACCCCTCACTGTGACACTGACACACCCCTCACCCCTCACTGTGACACTGACACCCCACACCCCTCACTGTGACACTGACACACCCCTCACCCCTCACTGTGACACCGACACACCCCACACCCCTCACTGTGACACCGACACACCCCTCACCCCTCACTGTGACAGTGACACACCCCACACCCCTCACTGTGACACTGACACACCCCTCACCCCTCACTGTGACAGTGACACACCCCACACCCCTCACTGTGACACCAACACACCCACACCCCTCACTGTGACACCGACACACCCCCACACCCCTCACTGTGACACCGACACACCCCACACACCTCACTGTGACACTGACCCACCCCTCACCCCTCACTGTGACACTGACACACCCCACACCCCTCACCGTGACACCGACACACCCCTCACCCCTCACTGTGACACCGACACACCCCTCACCCCTCACTGTGACACTGAGACAACCCTCACCGCTCACTGTGACACCAACACACCCCACACACCTCACTGTGACACTGACACACCCCTCACCCCTCACTGTGACACTGAGACACCCCACACCCCTCACTGTGACTCTGACACACCCCTCACACCTCACTGTGACACTGAAACACCCCTCACCCCTCACTGTGACACCAACACACCCCACACACCTCACTGTGACACTGAAACACCCCTCACCCCTCACTGTGACACTGACACACCCCTCACCCCTCACTGTGACAGCGACACACCCACACCCCTCACTGTGACACCGACACACCCCACACACCTCACTGTGACACCGACACACCCCACACCCCTCACTGTGACTCTGACACACCCCACACCCCTCACTGTGACTCTGACACACCCCACACCCCTCACTGTGACACTGACACACCCCTCACCCCTCACTGTGACTCTGACACACCCCACACCCCTCACTGTGACACCGACACACCCCACAAACCTCACTGTGACACCGACACACCCCACAAACCTCACTGTGACACCGACACACCCCACACCCCTCACTGTGACACTGACACACCCCTCACCCCTCTCAGTGACACCGACACACCCACACCCCTCACTGTGACACTGAGACACCCCTCACACCTCACTGTGACACCGACACACCCCACACCCCTCACTGTGACACTGACACACAACCCACACCCCTCACCGTAACACCGTCACACCCCACACCCCTCACTGTGACACCGACACACCCCTCACCCCTTACTGTAACATTGACACTGACACCCCTCACTGTTACACTGACACCCCACACACCCCTCACTGTGACACTGACACACCCCACACCACTCACTGTGACACTAACACACCCCTCACTGTGACACTGACACACCCCACACCCCTTACTGTAACATTGACACTGACACCCCTCACTGTGACACTGACACACCCACACCCCTCACTGTGACTCTGACACCATACACCCCTCACTGTGACACTGACACCCCTCACTGTGACACTGACACACCCCACACCCCTCACTGTGACTCTGACACACCCCTCACCCCTCACTGAGACACTGACACACCCCACAGCCCTTACTGTGACACTGACACACCCACACCCCTCACTGTGACACTGACACACCCCTCACCCCTCACTGTGACACTAACACACCCCACACCCCTCACTGTGACACTAACACACCCCACACACCTCACTGTGACACTGACACACCCACACCCCTCACTGTGACACTGACACACCGCTCACCCCTCACTGTGACACTAACACACCCCACACCCCTTACTGTAACATTGACACTGACACCCCTCACTGTTACACTAACACCCCACACCCCTCACTGTGACACTGACACACCCCTCACCCCTCACTGTGACACTAACACACCCCACACCCCTTACTGTAACATTGACACTGACACCCCTCACTGTTACACTGACACCCCACACCCCTCACTGTTACTCTGACACCCCCCACACCCCTCACTGTGACACTGACACCCCTCACTGTGACTCTGACACCATACACCCCTGACTGTGACACTGACACACCCCTCACCCCTCACTGTGACACCGACACACCCCTCTCCCCTCACTGTGACACCGACACACCCCACACCCCTTACTGTAACATTGACACTGACACCCCTCACTGTTACACTGACACCCCACACACCCCTCACTGTGACACTGACACCCCCCTCACCCCTCACTGTGACACTGACACACCCACACCCCTCACTGTGACACCGACACACCCACAACACTCACTGTGACACCGACACACCCACACACCTCACTGTTACACTGACACACCCACACACCTCACTGTTACACTGACACAACCCTCACCCCTCGCTGTGACACTGACACACCCCACACACCTCACTGTGACACCGACACACCCACACACCTCACTGTTACACTGACACAACCCTCACCCCTCACTGTGACACTGACACAACACTCACCACTCACTGTGACACTGACACACCCCACACACCTCACTGTGACACTGAGACACCCCTCACCCCTCACTGTGACACCGACACACCCATCACCCCTCACTGTGACACTGAGACACCCCTCACCCCTCACTGTGACACCGACACAACCCTCACCCCTCACTGTGACACTGACACACCCGACACACCTCACTGTGACACTGAGACACCCCTCACCCCTCACTGTGACACCGACACACCCATCACCCCTCACTGTGACACTGAGACACCCCTCACTGTGACACCGACACACCCCACACCCCTCACTGTGACACCGACACACCCCACACACCTCACTGTGACACTGACCCACCCCTCACCCCTCACTGTGACACTGACACACCCCACACCCCTCACCGTGACACCGACACACCCCTCACCCCTCACTGTGACACCGACACACCCCTCACCCCTCACTGTGACACTGAGACAACCCTCACCCCTCACTGTGACACCAACACACCCCACACACCTCACTGTGACACTGACACACCCCTCACCCCTCACTGTGACACTGAGACACCCCACACCCCTCACTGTGACTCTGACACACCCCTCACACCTCACTGTGACACTGAAACACCCCTCACCCCTCACTGTGACACCGACACACCCCACACCCCTCACTGTGACACTGACACACCCCACACCCCTCACTGTGACTCTGACACACCCCACACCCCTCACTGTGACACCGACACACCCCACAAACCTCACTGTGACTCCGACACACCCCACACCCCTCACTGTGACACTGACACACCCCTCACCCCTCTCAGTGACACCGACACACCCACACCCCTCACTGTGACACTGAGACACCCCTCACACCTCACTGTGACACCGACACACCCCACACCCCTCACTGTGACACTGACACACAACCCACACCCCTCACCGTAACACCGTCACACCCCACACCCCTCACTGTGACACCGACACACCCCTCACCCCTTACTGTAACATTGACACTGACACCCCTCACTGTTACACTGACACCCCAAACACCCCTCACTGTGACACTGACACACCCCACACCCCTTACTGTAACATTGACACTGACACCCCTCACTGTGACACTGACACACCCACACCCCTCACTGTGACTCTGACACCATACACCCCTCACTGTGACACTGACACCCCTCACTGTGACACTGACACACCCCACACCCCTCACTGTGACACTGACACACCCCTCACCCCTCACTGTGACACTGACACACCCCACAGCCCTTACTGTGACACTGACACACCCACACCCCTCACTGTGACACTGACACACCCCTCACCCCTCACTGTGACACTAACACACCCCACACCCCTTACTGTGACACTGACACACCCACACCCCTCACTGTGACACTGACACACCCCTCACCCCTCACTGTGACACTAACACACCCCACACCCCTTACTGTAACATTGACACTGACACCCCTCACTGTTACACTAACACCCCACACCCCTCACTGTGACACTGACACACCCCTCACCCCTCACTGTGACACTAACACACCCCACACCCCTTACTGTAACATTGACACTGACACCCCTCACTGTTACACTGACACCCCACACCCCTCACTGTTACTCTGACACCCCCCACACCCCTCACTGTGACACTGACACCCCTCACTGTGACTCTGACACCATACACCCCTCACTGTGACACTGACACACCCCTCACCCCTCACTGTGACACTGACACACCCCTCACCCCTCACTGTGACACTAACACACCCCACACCCCTTACTGTGACACTGACACACCCACACCCCTCACTGTGACACTGACACACCCCTCACCCCTCACTGTGACACTAACACACCCCACACCCCTTACTGTAACATTGACACTGACACCCCTCACTGTTACACTAACACCCCACACCCCTCACTGTGACACTGACACACCCCTCACCCCTCACTGTGACACTAACACACCCCACACCCCTTACTGTAACATTGACACTGACACCCCTCACTGTTACACTGACACCCCACACCACTCACTGTGACACTGACACACCCCACACCCCTCACTGTGACACTGACACACCCCTCACCCCTCACTGTGACACCGACACACCCCACAAACCTCACTGTGACACTAACACACCCCACACCCCTTACTGTAACATTGACACTGACACCCCTCACTGTTACACTGACACCCCCACACACCCCTCACTGTGACACTGACACACCCCTCACCCCTCACTGTGACACCGACACACCCCACACCCCTCACTGTGACACTGACACACCCCTCACCCCTCACTGTGACACCGACACACCCCTCACCCCTCACTGTGACACTGACACACCCCTCACCCCTCACTGTAACATTGACACTGACACCCCTCACTGTTACACTGACACCCCACACACCCCTCACTGTGACACTGACACCCCCCTCACCCCTCACTGTGACACTGACACACACCACACCCCTCACTGTGACACTGACACACCCCCTCACCCCTCACTGTGACACTGACACACCCCACACCCCTCACTGTGACACTGACACACCCCTCACCCCTCACTGTGACACTGACACACCCACACCCCTCACTGTGACACTGACACACACCACACCCCTCACTGTGACACTGACACACCCTCACCCCTCACTGTGACACCGACACACCCCACACCCCTCACTGTAACATTGACACTGATGACAAATCCCACGCCCCCCACTGTGACACTGACACACCCACACGCCACACTGTTCCACTGACACAACTCTCACCCCTCACTGTGACACTGACACATCCCTCACCCCTCACTGTGACACCGACACACCCCTCACCCCTCACTGTGACACCGACACACCCCACACCCCTCACTGTGACACCGACACATCCCCACACCCCTCACTGTGACACTGACACCCCTCACTGTTACACTGACACCCCCCACAATCCTCACTGTGTCACTGACACACAACCCACACCCCTCACCGTAACTCCGACACACCCACACCCCTCACTGTGACACACCCACACCCCTCACCGTAACACCGACACACCCACACCCCTCACTGTGACACACCCCACACCCCTCACTGTGACACTGACACACCCCTCACCCCTCACTGTGACACTAACACACCCCACACCCCTTACTGTAACATTGACACTGACACCCCTCACTGTGACACTGACACACCCCACACCCCTCACTGTGACACTGACACCCCTCCACACCCCTCACTGTTACTCTGACTCCCCCCACACCCCTCACTGTTACTCTGACACACCCCTCACCCCTCACTGTCACTCTGACACCACACACCCCTCACTGTGACACTGACACCCCACATCCCTCACTGTGACACTGACACCCCCCCACACCCCTCACTGTTACTCTGACACCCCCCACACCCCTCACTGTGACACTGACACACCCCTCACCCCTCACTGTGACACTAACACACCCCACACCCCTTACTGTAACATTGACACTGACACCCCTCACTGTGACACTGACACACCCCTCACCCCTCACTGTGACACTGACACACCCCACACCCCTCACTGTGACACTGACACCCCTCCACACCCCTCACTGTTACTCTGACTCCCCCCACACCCCTCACTGTGACACTGACACACCCCTCACCCCTCACTGTGACACTGACACCCCACACCCCTCACTGTGACACTGACACCCCCCACACCCCTCACTGTTACTCTGACACCCCCCACACCCCTCACTGTGACTCTGACACCACACACCCCTCACTGTGACACTGACACCCCACATCCTTCACTGTGACACTGACACCCCCCCACACCCCTCACTGTTACTCTGACACCCCCCCACACCCCTCACTGTGACACTGACACCCCTCACTGTGACTCTGACACCATACACCCCTCACTGTGACACTGACACACCCCTCACCCCTCACTGTGACACCGACACACCCCTCTCCCCTCACTGTGACACCGACACACCCCACACCCCTTACTGTAACATTGACACTGACACCCCTCACTGTTACACTGACACCCCCCACACCCCTCACTGTGACACTGACACACCCCTCACCCCTCACTGTGACACTAACACACCCCACACCCCTTACTGTAACATTGACACTGACACCCCTCACTGTAACACCAACACACCCCACACCCCTCACTGTAACACCAACACACCCCACACCCCTCACTGTGACACTGATACATCCCACACCCCTCACTGTGTCACTGACACACCCCTCACTGTGACACTAACACACCCCACACCCCTCACTGTTACACTGACACATCCCACACCCCTCACTGTGACACTGACACCCCCACACCCCTCACTGTAACACCAACACACCCCACACCCCTCACTGTAACACCAACACACCCCACACCCCTCACTGTGACACTGACACACCCCTCACCCCTCACTGTGACACTGACACCCCTCACTGTGACTCTGACACCCCTCACTGTGTCACTGACACACCCCTCACTGTGACACTAACACACCCCACACCCCTCACTGTTACACTGACACCCCCCACACCCCTCACTGTGACACTGACACCCCTCACTGTGACTCTGACACCCCACACCCCTCACTGTGACACCGACACACCCCTCACCCCTCACTGTGACACTGACACACCCCTCGCCCCTCACTGTGACTCTGACACCCCTCACCCCTCACTGTGACACTGACACACCCCTCATCCCTCACTGTGACTCTGACACCCCTCACCCCTCACTGAGACACTGACACACCCCACACCCCTCACTGTGACACTGACACACGCCTTACCCCTCACTGTGACTCTGACACCCCCCCACACCCCTCACTGTTACTCTGACACCCCCCACACCCCTCACTGTTACTCTGACACACCCCTCACCCCTCACTGTGACTCTGACACCACACACCCCTCACTGTGACACTGACACCCCACATCCCTCACTGTGACACTGACACCCCCCCACACCCCTCACTGTTACTCTGACACCCCCCACACCCCTCACTGTGACACTGACACCCCTCACTGTGACTCTGACACCATACACCCCTCACTGTGACACTGACACACCCCTCACCCCTCACTGTGACACCGACACACCCCTCTCCCCTCACTGTGACACCGACACACCCCACACCCCTCACTGTTACTCTGACTCCCCCCACACCCCTCACTGTTACTCTGACACACCCCTCACCCCTCACTGTGACACTGACACACCCCACACCCCTCACTGTGACACCGACACACCCCTCACCCCTCACTGTGACACTGACACACCCCTCACCCCTCACTGTGACTCTGACACCACACACCCCTCACTGTGACACTGACACCCCACATCCCTCACTGTGACACTGACACCCCCCCACACCCCTCACTGTTACTCTGACACCCCCCACACCCCTCACTGTGACACTGACACACCCCTCACCCCTCACTGTGACACTAACACACCCCACACCCCTTACTGTAACATTGACACTGACACCCCTCACTGTGACACTGACACACCCCACACCCCTCACTGTGACACTGACACCCCTCCACACCCCTCACTGTTACTCTGACTCCCCCCACACCCCTCACTGTTACTCTGACACACCCCTCACCCCTCACTGTGACACTAACACACCCCACACCCCTTACTGTAACATTGACACTGACACCCCTCACTGTGACACTGACACACCCCACACCCCTCACTGTGACACTGACACATCCCACACCCCTCACTGTGACACTGACACCCCTCACTGTAACACCAACACACCCCACACCCCTCACTGTAACACCAACACACCCCACACCCCTCACTGTGACACTGATACATCCCACACCCCTCACTGTGTCACTGACACACCCCTCACTGTGACACTGACACCCCCCACACCCCTCACTGTTACACTGACACCCCCCACACCCCTCACTGTGACACTGACAGCCCTCACTGTGACTCTGACACCCCACACCCCTCACTGTGACACTGACACACCCCTCACCCCTCACTGTGACACTGATTCACCCACACCCCTCACTGTGACACTGACACACCCCTCGCCCCTCACTGTGACTCTGACACCCCTCACCCCTCACTGTGACACTGACACACCCCTCACCCCTCACTGTGACTGTGACACCCCTCACCCCTCACTGTGACACTGACACACCCCTTACCCCTCACTGTGACTCTGACACCCCCCCACACCCCTCACTGTTACTCTGACACCCCCCACACCCCTCACTGTTACTCTGACACACCCCTCACCCCTCACTGTGACACTAACACACCCCTCACCCCTCACTGTGACACTGACACCCTGCCACACCCCTCACTGTTACTCTGACTCCCCCCACACCCCTCACTGTTACTCTGACACCACACACCCCTCACTGTGACACTGACACCCCACATCCTTCACTGTGACACTGACACCCCCCCACACCCCTCACTGTGACACTGACACCCCTCACTGTGACTCTGACACCATACACCCCTCACTGTGACACTGACACACCCCTCACCCCTCACTGTGACACCGACACACCCCACACCCCTTACTGTAACATTGACACTGACACCCCTCACTGTTACACTGACACCCCCCACACCCCTCACTGTGACACTGACACCCCTCACTGTGACTCTGACATCATACACCCCTCACTGTGACACCGACACACCCCTCTCCCCTCACTGTGACACCGACACACCCCACACCCCTTACTGTAACATTGACACTGACACCCCTCACTGTTACACTGACACCCCCCACACCCCTCACTGTGACACTGACACCCCCCTCACCCCTCACTGTGACACTGACACACCCCTCACCCCTCACTGTGACACTAACACACCCCACACCCCTTACTGTAACATTGACACTGACACCCCTCACTGTGACACTGACACACCCCACACCCCTCACTGTGACACTGACACATCCCACACCCCTCACTGTGACACTGACACACCCCTCACCCCTCACTGTGACACTGACACCCCACACCCCTCACTGTGACACTGACACCCCCCCACACCCCTCACTGTGATACTGACACCCCACACCCCACACTGTGACACTGATACATCCCACACCTCTCACTGTGACACCGACACACCCCACACCCCTCACTGTGACACTGACACCCCCCCACACCCCTCACTGTGACACTGACACCCCACACCCCTCACTGTGACACTGACACCCCCCCACACCCCTCACTGTGACACTGACACCCCACACCCCTCACTGTGACACTGACTCCCCCCACACACCTCACTGTGATACTGACACCCCACACCCCACACTGTGACACTGATACATCCCACACCTCTCACTGTGACACCGACACACCCCACACCCCTCACTGTGACACTGACACACCCACACCCCTCACTGTGACACTGATACATCCCACACCCCTCACTGTGACACTGACACACCCCACACCCCCCACTGTGACAGCGACACACCCCACACCCCTCACTGTGACACTGACACACCCCACACCCCCCACTGTGACAGCGACACATCCCACACCCCTCACTGTGACACTGACACACCCCACACCCCCCACTGTGACAGCGACACATCCCACACCCCTCACTGTGACACTGACACACCCCACACCCCCCACTGTGACAGCGACACACCCCACACACCTCACTGTGACACTGATACACCCCACACTCCTCATTGTTACACTGACACCCCTCACCCCTCACTGTGACACCGACCCACCCCACACCCCTCACTGTGACACCGACACACCCCTCACCCCTCACTGTGACACCGACACACCCCACACCCCTCACTGTGACACCGACACACCCCTCACCCCTCACTGTGACACTAACACACCCCACACCCCTTACTGTAACATTGACACTGACACCCCTCACTGTTACACTGACACACCCCTCACCCCTCACTGTGACACTAACACACCCCACACCCCTTACTGTAACATTGACACTGACACCCCTCACTGTGACACTGACACTGACACCCCTCACTGTGACACTGACACACCCCTCACCCCTCACTGTGACACTGACACCATACACCCCTCACTGTGACTCTGACACCATACACCCCTCACTGTGACACTGACACACCCCTCACCCCTCACTGTGACACCGACACACCCCTCACCCCTCACTGTTACACTGACACCCCCCACACCCCTCACTGTGACACTGACACACCCCTCACCCCTCACTGTGACACTAACACACCCCACACCCCTTACTGTAACATTGACACTGACACCCCTCACTGTAACACCAACACACCCCACACCCCTCACTGTAACACCAACACACCCCACACCCCTCACTGTGACACTGATACATCCCACACCCCTCACTGTGTCACTGACACACCCCTCACTGTGACACTGACACATCCCACACCCCTCACTGTGACACTGACACCCCCACACCCCTCACTGTAACACCAACACACCCCACACCCCTCACTGTTACACTGACACCCCCCACACCCCTCACTGTGACACTGACACCCCTCACTGTGACTCTGACACCCCTCACTGTGTCACTGACACACACCTCACTGTGACACTGACACACCCCACACCCCTCACTGTTACACTGACACCCCACACCCCTCACTGTGACACCGACACACCCCTCACCCCTCACTGTGACACTGACACACCCCTCACCCCTCACTGTGACACTGACACACCCCTCGCCCCTCACTGTGACTCTGACACCCCTCACCCCTCACTGTGACACTGACACACCCCTCATCCCTCACTGTGACTCTGACACCCCTCACCCCTCACTGTGACACTGACACACCCACACCCCTCACTGTGACACTGACACACGCCTTACCCCTCACTGTGACTCTGACACCACCCACACCCCTCACTGTTACTCTGACACCCCCCACACCCCTCACTGTTACTCTGACACACCCCTCACCCCTCACTGTGACTCTGACACCCCTCACTGTGACACTGACACACCACATCCCTCACTGTGACACTGACACCCCCCCCACACCCCTCACTGTGACACTGACACCCTGCCACACCCCTCACTGTTACTCTGACTCCCCCCACACCCCTCACTGTTACTCTGACACCACACACCCCTCACTGTGACACTGACACCCCACATCCTTCACTGTGACACTGACACCCCCCCACACCCCTCACTGTGACACTGACACCCCTCACTGTGACTCTGACACCATACACCCCTCACTGTGACACTGACACACCCCTCACCCCTCACTGTGACACCGACACACCCCACACCCCTTACTGTAACATTGACACTGACACCCCTCACTGTTACACTGACACCCCCCACACCCCTCACTGTGACACTGACACCCCTCACTGTGACTCTGACATCATACACCCCTCACTGTGACACCGACACACCCCTCTCCCCTCACTGTGACACCGACACACCCCACACCCCTTACTGTAACATTGACACTGACACCCCTCACTGTTACACTGACACCCCCCACACCCCTCACTGTGACACTGACACCCCCCTCACCCCTCACTGTGACACTGACACACCCCTCACCCCTCACTGTGACACTAACACACCCCACACCCCTTACTGTAACATTGACACTGACACCCCTCACTGTGACACTGACACACCCCACACCCCTCACTGTGACACTGACACATCCCACACCCCTCACTGTGACACTGACACACCCCTCACCCCTCACTGTGACACTGACACCCCACACCCCTCACTGTGACACTGACACCCCCCCACACCCCTCACTGTGATACTGACACCCCACACCCCACACTGTGACACTGATACATCCCACACCTCTCACTGTGACACCGACACACCCCACACCCCTCACTGTGACACTGACACCCCCCCACACCCCTCACTGTGACACTGACACCCCCACACCCCTCACTGTGACACTGACACCCCCCCACACCCCTCACTGTGACACTGACACCCCACACCCCTCACTGTGACACTGACTCCCCCCACACACCTCACTGTGATACTGACACCCCACACCCCACACTGTGACACTGATACATCCCACACCTCTCACTGTGACACCGACACACCCCACACCCCTCACTGTGACACTGACACACCCACACCCCTCACTGTGACACTGATACATCCCACACCCCTCACTGTGACACTGACACACCCCACACCCCCCACTGTGACAGCGACACACCCCACACCCCTCACTGTGACACTGACACACCCCACACCCCCCACTGTGACAGCGACACATCCCACACCCCTCACTGTGACACTGACACACCCCACACCCCCCACTGTGACAGCGACACATCCCACACCCCTCACTGTGACACTGACACACCCCACACCCCCCACTGTGACAGCGACACACCCCACACACCTCACTGTGACACTGATACACCCCACACTCCTCATTGTTACACTGACACCCCTCACCCCTCACTGTGACACCGACCCACCCCACACCCCTCACTGTGACACCGACACACCCCTCACCCCTCACTGTGACACCGACACACCCCACACCCCTCACTGTGACACCGACACACCCCTCACCCCTCACTGTGACACTAACACACCCCACACCCCTTACTGTAACATTGACACTGACACCCCTCACTGTTACACTGACACACCCCTCACCCCTCACTGTGACACTAACACACCCCACACCCCTTACTGTAACATTGACACTGACACCCCTCACTGTGACACTGACACTGACACCCCTCACTGTGACACTGACACACCCCTCACCCCTCACTGTGACACTGACACCATACACCCCTCACTGTGACTCTGACACCATACACCCCTCACTGTGACACTGACACACCCCTCACCCCTCACTGTGACACCGACACACCCCTCACCCCTCACTGTTACACTGACACCCCCCACACCCCTCACTGTGACACTGACACACCCCTCACCCCTCACTGTGACACTAACACACCCCACACCCCTTACTGTAACATTGACACTGACACCCCTCACTGTAACACCAACACACCCCACACCCCTCACTGTAACACCAACACACCCCACACCCCTCACTGTGACACTGATACATCCCACACCCCTCACTGTGTCACTGACACACCCCTCACTGTGACACTGACACATCCCACACCCCTCACTGTGACACTGACACCCCCACACCCCTCACTGTAACACCAACACACCCCACACCCCTCACTGTTACACTGACACCCCCCACACCCCTCACTGTGACACTGACACCCCTCACTGTGACTCTGACACCCCTCACTGTGTCACTGACACACACCTCACTGTGACACTGACACACCCCACACCCCTCACTGTTACACTGACACCCCACACCCCTCACTGTGACACCGACACACCCCTCACCCCTCACTGTGACACTGACACACCCCTCACCCCTCACTGTGACACTGACACACCCCTCGCCCCTCACTGTGACTCTGACACCCCTCACCCCTCACTGTGACACTGACACACCCCTCATCCCTCACTGTGACTCTGACACCCCTCACCCCTCACTGTGACACTGACACACCCACACCCCTCACTGTGACACTGACACACGCCTTACCCCTCACTGTGACTCTGACACCACCCACACCCCTCACTGTTACTCTGACACCCCCCACACCCCTCACTGTTACTCTGACACACCCCTCACCCCTCACTGTGACTCTGACACCCCTCACTGTGACACTGACACACCACATCCCTCACTGTGACACTGACACCCCCCCACACCCCTCACTGTGACACTGACACCCCACATCCCTCACTGTGACACTGACACCCCCCCACACCCCTCACTGTTACTCTGACACCCCCCACACCCCTCACTGTGACACTGACACCCCTCACTGTGACTCTGACACCATACACCCCTCACTGTGACACTGACACACCCCTCACCCCTCACTGTGACACCGACACACCCCTCTCCCCTCACTGTGACACCGACACACCCCACACCCCTTACTGTAACATTGACACTGACACCCCTCACTGTTACACTGACACCCCCCACACCCCTCACTGTGACACTGACACACCCCTCACCCCTCACTGTGACACTGACACACCCCACACCCCTTACTGTAACATTGACACTGACACCCCTCACTGTGACACTGACACCCCTCCACACCCCTCACTGTTACTCTGACTCCCCCCACACCCCTCACTGTTACTCTGACACACCCCTCACCCCTCACTGTGACTCTGACACCACACACCCCTCACTGTGACACTGACACCCCACATCCCTCACTGTGACACTGACACCCCCCACACCCCTCACTGTGACACTGACACACCCCTCACCCCTCACTGTGACACCGACACACCCCACACCCCTCACTGTGACACCGACACACCCCACACACCTCACTGTGACACTGACACACCCCACACCCCTTACTGTAACATTGACACTGACACCCCTCACTGTGACACTGACACACCCCACACCCCTCACTGTGACACTGACACCCCTCCACACCCCTCACTGTTACTCTGACACACCCCTCACCCCTCACTGTGACACTAACACACCCCACACCCCTTACTGTAACATTGACACTGACACCCCTCACTGTGACACTGACACACCCCACACCCCTCACTGTGACACTGACACATCCCACACCCCTCACTGTGACACTGACACCCCTCACTGTAACACCAACACACCCCACACCCCTCACTGTAACACCAACACACCCCACACCCCTCACTGTGACACTGATACATCCCACACCCCTCACTGTGTCACTGACACACCCCTCACTGTGACACTAACACACCCCACACCCCTCACTGTTACACTGACACCCCCCACACCCCTCACTGTGACACTGACACCCCTCACTGTGACTCTGACACCCCACACCCCTCACTTTGACACTGACACACCCCTCACCCCTCACTGTGACACTGATTCACCCACACCCCTCACTGTGACACTGACACACCCCTCGCCCCTCACTGTGACTCTGACACCCCTCACCCCTCACTGTGACACTGACACACCCCTCACCCCTCACTGTGACTCTGACACCCCTCACCCCTCACTGTGACACTGACACACCCCTTACCCCTCACTGTGACTCTGACACCCCCCCACACCCCTCACTGTTACTCTGACACCCCCCACACCCCTCACTGTGACACTAACACACCCCTCACCCCTCACTGTGACACTGACACCCTGCCACACCCCTCACTGTTACTCTGACTCCCCCCACACCCCTCACTGTTACTCTGACACACCCCTCACCCCTCACTGTGACTCTGACACCACACACCCCTCACTGTGACACTGACACCCCACATCCTTCACTGTGACACTGACACCCCCCACACCCCTCACTGTTACTCTGACACCCCCCACACCCCTTACTGTAACATTGACACTGACACCCCTCACTGTTACACTGACACCCCCCACACCCCTCACTGTGACACTGACACACCCCTCACCCCTCACTGTGACACTAACACACCCCACACCCCTTACTGTAACATTGACACTGACACCCCTCACTGTGACACTGACACACCCCACACCCCTCACTGTGACACTGACACACCCACGCACCTCACTGTTACACTGACACAACCCTCACCCCTCACTGTGACACTGACACACCCCTCACCCCTCACTGTGACACTGACACCCCCCCACACCCCTCACTGTGACACCGACACACCCACACCCCTCACTGTGATACTGACACCCCACACCCCACACTGTGACACTGATACATCCCACACCCCTCACCGTGACACTGACACACCCCTCACCCCTCACTGTGACACTGACACCCCCCCACACCCCTCACTGTGACACTGACACCCCACACCCCTCACTGTGACACCGACACACCCCTCACCCCTCACTGTGACACTGACACCCCCCCACACCCCTCACTGTGACACTGACACCCCACACCCCTCACTGTGACACTGACACCCCCCCACACCCCTCACTGTGACACTGACACCCCACACCCCACACTGTGACACTGACACCCCCACACACCTCACTGTGATACTGACACCCCACACCCCACACTGTGACACTGATACATCCCACACCTCTCACTGTGACACCGACACACCCCACACCCCTCACTGTGAAACTGACACACCCACACCCCTCACTGTGACACTGATACATCCCACACCCCTCACTGTGACACTGACACACCCCACACCCCCCACTGTGACAGCGACACACCCCACACCCCTCACTGTGACACTGACACACCCCTCACCCCTCACTGTGACACCGACACACCCCACACCCCTCACTGTGACACCGACACACCCCACACCCCTCACTGTGACAGCGACACACCCCACACCCCTCACTGTGACACTGACACCCCACACCCCTCACTGTGACACTGATACACCCCACACACCTCACTGTGACACTGACACACCCCTCACCCCTCACTGTGACAGCGACACATCCCACACCCCTCACTGTGACACTGACACACCCCACACCCCTCACTGTGACACCGACACACCCCTCACCCCTCACTGTGACACCGACACACCCCACACCCCTCACTGTGACACCGACACACCCCACACCCCTCACTGTGACAGCGACACACCCCACACACCTCACTGTGACACTGATACACCCCACACTCCTCATTGTTACACTGACACCCCTCACCCCTCACTGTGACACCGACCCACCCCACACCCCTCACTGTGACACCGACACACCCCTCACCCCTCACTGTGACACCGACACACCCCACACCCCTCACTGTGACACCGACACACCCCTCACCCCTCACTGTGACACTAACACACCCCACACCCCTTACTGTAACATTGACACTGACACCCCTCACTGTTACACTGACACACCCCTCACCCCTCACTGTGACACTAACACACCCCACACCCCTTACTGTAACATTGACACTGACACCCCTCACTGTGACACTGACACTGACACCCCTCACTGTGACACTGACACACCCCTCACCCCTCACTGTGACACTGACACACCCCTCACCCCTCACTGTGACACCGACACACCCCTCACCCCTCACTGTGACACTGACTCCCCCCACACACCTCACTGTGATACTGACACCCCACACCCACACTGTGACACTGATACATCCCACACCTCTCACTGTGACACCGACACACCCCACACCTCTCACTGTGACACCGACACACCCCTCACCCCTCACTGTGACACCGACACACCCCTCACCCCTCACTGTGACACCGACACACCCCACACCCCTCACTGTGACACTGACACCCCACACCCCTCACTGTGACTCTGACACCCCACACCCCTCACTGTGATACTGACACCCCACACCCCACACTGTGACACTGACACACCCCTCACCCCTCACTGTGACACCGACACACCCCACACCCCTCACTGTGACACCGACACCCACCACACCCCTCACTGTGACACTGATACATCCCACACCCCTCACCCCTCACTGTGGCACTGACACACCCCTCACCCCACACTGTGACACCGACACACCCCTCTCCCCACACTGTGACACCGACACACCCCTCTCCCCACACTGTGACACCGACACACCCCTCTCCCCTCACTGTGACACCGACACACCCCACACCCCTCACTGTGACACTGACACCCCACACCCCTCACTGTGACACCGACACACCCCTCACCCCTCACTGTGACACTGACACCCCTCACCCCTCACTGTGACACTGACACCCCTCACCCCTCACTGTGACACCGACACACCCCTCACCCCTCACTGTGACACTGAGACACCCCACACCCCTCACTGTGACACCGACACACCCACACCCCTCACTGTGACACTGACACCCCACACCCCTCACTGTGATACTGACACCCCACACTGTGACACTGACACCCCTCACCCCTCACTGTGACACTGATACATCCCACACCCCTCACTGTGATTCTGACACCCCACACCCCTCACTGTGACACTGACACACCCCTCACCCCTCACTGTGACAGCGACACACCCCTCACCTCTCACTGTGACACCGACACACCCACACCCCTCACTGTGACACCGACACACCCCACACACCTCACTGTGACACTGACACACCCCTCACCCCTCACTGTGACACTGACACACCCACACACCACACTGTTCCACTGACACACCCCACACCCCTCACTGTGACACTGACACATCCCACACCCCTCACTGTGACACTGACACCCCCACACCCCTCACTGTGACACTGACACCCCTCCACACCCCTCACTGTTACTCTGACTCCCCCCACACCCCTCACTGTTACTCTGACACACCCCTCACCCCTCACTGTGACTCTGACACCACACACCCCTCACTGTGACACCGACACCCCACATCCCTCACTGTGACACTGACACCCCCCCACACCCCTCACTGTTACTCTGACACCCCCCACACCCCTCACTGTGACACTGACACCCCTCACTGTGACTCTGACACACCCCTCACCCCTCACTGTGACACTGACACACCCCTCACCCCTCACTGTGACACCGACACACCCCTCTCCCCTCACTGTGACACCGACACACCCCACACCCCTTACTGTAACATTGACACTGACACCCCTCACTGTTACACTGACACACCCCTCACTCCTCACTGTGACACTAACACACCCCACACCCCTTACTGTAACATTGACACTGACACCCCTCACTGTAACACCAACACACCCCACACCCCTCACTGTGACACTGATACATCCCACACCCCTCACTGTGTCACTGACACACCCCTCACTGTGACACTAACACACCCCACACCCCTCACTGTTACACTGACACCCCCCACACCCCTCACTGTGACACTGACACCCCTCACTGTGACTCTGACACCCCACACCCCTCACTGTGACACTGACACACCCCTCACCCCTCACTGTGACACTGACACACCCCTCGCCCCTCACTGTGACTCTGACACCCCTCACCCCTCACTGTGACACTGACACACCCCTCATCCCTCACTGTGACTCTGACACCCCTCACCCCTCACTGTGACACTGACACACCCACACCCCTCACTGTGACACTGACACACGCCTTACCCCTCACTGTGACTCTGACACCCCCCCACACCCCTCACTGTTACTCTGACACCCCCCACACCCCTCACTGTGACACTAACACACCACTCACCCCTCATTGTGACACTGACACCCCACATCCCTCACTGTGACACTGACACCCCCCCACACCCCTCACTGTTACTCTGACACCCCCCACACCCCTCACTGTGACACTGACACCCCTCACTGTGACTCTGACACCATACACCCCTCACTGTGACACTGACACACCCCTCACCCCTCACTGTGACACCGACACACCCCTCTCCCCTCACTGTGACACCGACACACCCCTCTCCCCTCACTGTGACACCGACACACCCCACACCCCTTACTGTAACATTGACACTGACACCCCTCACTGTTACACTGACACCCCCCACACCCCTCACTGTGACACTGACACACCCCTCACCCCTCACTGTGACACTAACACACCCCACACCCCTTACTGTAACATTGACACTGACACCCCTCACTGTGACACTGACACCCCTCCACACCCCTCACTGTTACTCTGACTCCCCCCACACCCCTCACTGTTACTCTGACACACCCCTCACCCCTCACTGTGACACTGACACCCCACATCCCTCACTGTGACACTGACACCCCCCCACACCCCTCACTGTTACTCTGACACCCCCCACACCCCTCACTGTGACACTGACACACCCCTCACCCCTCACTGTGACACTAACACACCCCACACCCCTTACTGTAACATTGACACTGACACCCCTCACTGTTACACTGACACCCCCCACACCCCTCACTGTGACACCGACACACCCCTCACCCCTCACTGTGACACCGACACACCCCACACCCCTTACTGTAACATTGTCACTGACACCCCTCACTGTGACACTGACACACCCCACACCCCTCACTGTTACTCTGACTCCCCCCACACCCCTCACTGTTACTCTGACACATCCCACACCCCTCACTGTGACACTAACACACCCCACACCCCTCACTGTTACTCTGACACATCCCTCACCCCTCACTGTGACACTAACACACCCCACACCCCTTACTGTAACATTGACACTGACACCCCTCACTGTGACACTGACACACCCCACACCCCTCACTGTGACACTGACACATCCCACACCCCTCACTGTGACACTGACACCCCCACACCCCTCACTGTAACACCAACACACCCCACACCCCTCACTGTAACACCAACACACCCCACACCCCTCACTGTGACACTGATACATCCCACACCCCTCACTGTGTCACTGACACACCCCTCACTGTGACACTAACACACCCCACACCCCTCACTGTTACACTGACACCCCCCACACCCCTCACTGTGACACTGACACCCCTCACTGTGACTCTGACACCCCACACCCCTCACTGTGACACTGACACACCCCTCACCCCTCACTGTGACACTGATTCACCCACACCCCTCACTGTGACACTGACACACCCCTCGCCCCTCACTGTGACTCTGACACCCCTCACCCCTCACTGTGACACTGACACACCCCTCACCCCTCACTGTGACTCTGACACCCCTCACCCCTCACTGTGACACTGACACACCCCTTACCCCTCACTGTGACTCTGACACCCCCCCACACCCCTCACTGTTACTCTGACACCCCCCACACCCCTCACTGTGACACTAACACACCCCTCACCCCTCACTGTGACACTGACACCCTGCCACACCCCTCACTGTTACTCTGACTCCCCCCACACCCCTCACTGTTACTCTGACACACCCCTCACCCCTCACTGTGACTCTGACACCACACACCCCTCACTGTGACACTGACACCCCACATCCTTCACTGTGACACTGACACCCCCCCACACCCCTCACTGTTACTCTGACACCCCCCACACCCCTCACTGTGACACTAACACACCCCACACCCATCACTGTGACACTAACACACCCTACACCCCTCACTGTGACACTGACACACCCCTCACCCCTCACTGTGACACTAACACACCCCACACCCCTCACTGTGACACTGACACACCCCACACCCCTCACTGTGACACCGACACACACCACACCCCTCACTGTGACACTGACACCCCACATCCTTCACTGTGACACTGACACCCCCCCACACCCCTCACTGTTACTCTGACACCCCCTACACCCCTCACTGTGACACTGACACCCCTCACTGTGACTCTGACACCATACACCCCTCACTGTGACACTGACACACCCCTCACCCGTCACTGTGACACCGACACACCCCTCTCCCCTCACTGTGACACTGACACACCCCACACCCCTTACTGTAACATTGACACTGACACCCCTCACTGTGACACCGACACACCCCACACCCCTTACTGTAACATTGACACTGACACCCCTCACTGTTACACTGACACCCCCCACACCCCTCACTGTGACACTGACACACCCCTCACCCCTCACTGTGACACTAACACACCCCACACCCCTTACTGTAACATTGACACTGACACCCCTCACTGTGACACTGAC
Organism: Hypanus sabinus; assembly: GCF_030144855.1. Taxonomy (NCBI): domain Eukaryota; kingdom Metazoa; phylum Chordata; class Chondrichthyes; order Myliobatiformes; family Dasyatidae; genus Hypanus; species Hypanus sabinus. The sequence goes on from NW_026779266.1 coordinate 109,346, forward strand.
ACACCCCACACCCCTCACTGTGACACTGACACATCCCACACCCCTCACTGTGACACTGACACACCCCTCACCCCTCACTGTGACACTGACACCCCACACCCCTCACTGTGACACTGACACCCCCCCACACCCCTCACTGTGATACTGACACCCCACACCCCACACTGTGACACTGATACATCCCACACCTCTCACTGTGACACCGACACACCCCACACCCCTCACTGTGACACTGACACCCCCCCACACCCCTCACTGTGACACTGACACCCCACACCCCTCACTGTGACACTGACACCCCCCCACACCCCTCACTGTGACACTGACACCCCCCACACACCTCACTGTGATACTGACACCCCCCACACACCTCACTGTTACTCTGACACACCCCACACCCCACACTGTGACACTGATACATCCCACACCTCTCACTGTGACACCGACACACCCCACACCCCTCACTGTGACACCGACACATCCCTCACCCCTCACTGTGACACTGACACCCCTCACCTCTCACTGTGACACCGACACACCCACACCCCTCACTGTGACACTGACACACCCCTCACCCCTCACTGTGACACTGACACACCCCTCACCCCTCACTGTGACACCGACACACCCCTCACCCCTCACTGTGACACCGACACACCCCACACCCCTCACTGTGACACCGACACACCCCTCACACCTCACTGTGACACCGACACACCCCTCACCCCTCACTGTGACACTGACACACCCCTCACACCTCACTGTGACACCGACACACCTCACTGTGACACTGACACACCCCACACCCCTCACTGTGACACTGACACACCCCTCACACCTCACTGTGACACTGACACACCCCACACCCCTCACTGTGACACTGACACACCCCACACCCCTCACTGTGACACTGACACACCCCACACCCCTCACTGTGACACCGACACACCTCACTGTGACACTGACACATCCCACACCCCTCACTGTGACACCGACACACCTCACTGTGACACTGATACACCCCACACCCCTCACTGTGACACCGACACACCCACACCCCTCACTGTGACACCGACACACCCCACACCCCTCACTGTGACACCGACACACCTCACTGTGACACTGATACACCCCTCACCCCACACTGTGACACTGATACACCCCACACCCCTCACTGTGACACCGACACACCTCACTGTGACACTGACACACCCCACACCCCTCACTGTGACACCGACACACCTCACTGTGACACTGACACACCCCACACCCCTCACTGTGACACCGACACACCTCACTGTGACACCGACACACCCCACACACCTCACTGTGACACTGACACATCCCACACCCCTCACTGTGACACTGATACATCCCACACCCCTCACTGTGACACTGATACATCCCACACCCCTCACTGTGACACCGACACCCCTCACTGTGACACCAACACACCCCACACCCCTTACTGTAACATTGACACTGACACCCCTCACTGTAACACCAACACACCCCACACCCCTCACTGTGACACTGATACATCCCACACCCCTCACTGTGACACTGACACACCCCTCACCCCTCACTGTGACACTGATACATCCCTCACCCCTCACTGTGACACTGAGACACCCCACACCCCTCACTGTGACACTGACACCCCACACCCCTCACTGTGACACTGACACCCCACACCCCTCACTGTGACACTGACACAACCCTCACCCCTCACTGTGACACTGACACACCCCTCACCCCTCACTGTGACACTGATACATCCCACACCCCTCACTGTGACACTGACACACCCCTCACCCCTCACTGTGACACCGACACACCCCTCACCCCTCACTGTGACACTGACACACCCCACACCCCTCACTGTGACACTGACACACCCCTCACCCCTCACTGTGACACTGACACACCCCACACCCCTTACTGTAACATTGACACTGACACCCCTCACTGTTACACTGACACCCCCCACACCCCTCACTGTGACACTGACTCACCCCACACCCCTCACTGTGACACTGACACCCCCCACACCCCTCACTGTGACACTGACACCCCTCACCCCTCACTGTGACACTGAGACACCCCTCACCCCTCACTGTGACACTGACACCCCCCCACCCCTCACTGTTACTCTGACACACCCCTCACCCCTCACTGTGACACTAACCCACCCCACACCCCTTACTGTAACATTGACACTGACACCCCTCACTGTTACACTGACACCCCCACACCCCTCACTGTGACACTGACACACCCCTCACACCTCACTGTGACACTGACACACCCCACACCCCTCACTGTGACACTGACACACCCACACCCCTCACTGTGACACTGACACATCCCTCACCCCTCACTGTGACACTGACACCCCACACCCCTCACTGTGACACTGACACACACCTCACCTCTCACTGTGACACTGAGACACCCCTCACTGTGACACCGACACACCCCTCACCCCTCACTGTAACATTGACACTGACACCCCTCACTGTGACACTGACACCCCCCACACCCCTCACTGTGACACCGACACACCCCACACCCCTTACTGTAACATTGACACTGACACCCCTCACTGTGACACTGGCACTGACACCCCTCACTGTGACACTGACACATCCCTCACCCCTCACTGTGACACTGACACCCCCCTCACCCCTCACTGTGACACTGACACACCCCTCACTGTGACACTGACACACCCCACACCCCTCACTGTGACACTGAGACACCCCTCACACCTCACTGTGACACTGAGACACCCCTCACCCCTCACTGTGACACTGACACACCCCTCACTGTGACACTGACACACCCACACCCCTCACTGTGACACTGAGACACCCCTCACACCTCACTGTGACACTGAGACACCCCTCACCCCTCACTGTGACACTGACACCCCCCCACACCCCTCACTGTGATACTGACACCCCACACCCCACACTGTGACACTGACACACCCCACACACCCCTCACTGTGACACTGATACATCCCACACCTCTCACTGTGACACCGACACACCCCACACCCCTCACTGTGACACTGACACCCCCCCACACCCCTCACTGTGACACTGACACCCCCCACACCCCTTACTGTAACATTGACACTGACACCCCTCACTGTGACTCTGACACACCCCACACCCCTTACTGTGACACTGACTCCCCCCACACCCCTCACTGTGACACTGACACCCCACACCCCACACTGTGACACTGATACATCCCACACCTCTCACTGTGACACCGACACACCCCACACCCCTCACTGTGACACTGACACCCCCCCACCCCTCACTGTGACACTGACACCCCACACCCCTCACTGTGACACTGATACACCCCACACACCTCACTGTGACACCGACACACCCCACACACCTCACTGTGACACCGACACACCCCACACCCCTCACTGTGACACTGACACATCCCACACCCCTCACTGTGACACTGACACCCCACACCCCACACTGTGACACTGATACATCCCACACCTCTCACTGTGACACCGACACACCCCACACCCCTCACTGTGATACTGACACCCCCCACACCCCTCACTGTGACACTGACACCCCACACCCCACACTGTGACACTGATACATCCCACACCTCTCACTGTGACACTGACACACCCCACACCCCTCACTGTGACACTGACACACCCCTCACCCCTCACTGTGACAGCGACACACCCCTCACCTCTCACTGTGACACCGACACACCCCTCACCCCTCACTGTGACACTGACACACCCCTCACCCCTCACTGTGACACTGACACACCCCTCACCTCTCACTGTGACACCGACACACCCCTCACCCCTCACTGTGACACTGACACACCCCACACCCCTCACTGTGACAGTGACACACCCCTCACCCCTCACTGTGACACTGACACACCCCTCACCTCTCACTGTGACACCGACACACCCCTCACCCCTCACTGTGACACTGACACACCCCACACCCCCCACTGTGACAGCGACACACCCCTCACCCCTCACTGTGACACTAACACACCCCACACCCCTTACTGTAACATTGACACTGACACCCCTCACTGTTACACTGACACCCCCCACACCCCTCACTGTGACACTGACACACCCCTCACCCCTCACTGTGACACTAACACACCCCACACCCCTTACTGTAACATTGACACTGACACCCCTCACTGTGACACTGACACTGACACCCCTCACTGTGACACTGACACACCCCTCACCCCTCACTGTGACACTGACACCCCACACCCCTCACTGTGACACTGACACCCCCCCACACCCCTCACTGTGACACTGACTCCCCCCACACACCTCACTGTGACACTGACACACCCCTCACCCCTCACTGTGACACTGACACCCCTCACCCCTCACTGTGACACTGAGACACCCCTCACCCCTCACTGTGACACTGACACCCCACACCCCTCACTGTGACACTGACACCCCCCCACACCCCTCACTGTGATACTGACACCCCACACCCCACACTGTGACACTGATACATCCCACACCTCTCACTGTGACACCGACACAACCCTCACCCCTCACTGTGACACCGACACACCCCACACACCTCACTGTGACACTGACACCCCCCACACTCCTCATTGTTACACTGACACCCCACACCCCACACTGTGACACTGATACATCCCACACCTCTCACTGTGACACTGATACACCCCTCACCCCTCACTGTGACACCGACACACCCCTCACCCCTCACTGTGACACCGACACACCCCACACCCCTCACTGTGACACTGACACCCCACACCCCTCACTGTGACACTGACACCCCACACCCCTCACTGTGATACTGACACCCCACACCCCACACTGTGACACTGACACACCCCTCACCCCTCACTGTGACACCGACACACCCCACACCCCTCACTGTGACACTGACACCCCACACCCCTCACTGTGACACTGACACCCCACACCCCTCACTGTGATACTGACACCCCACACCCCACACTGTGACACTGACACACCCCTCACCCCTCACTGTGACACCGACACACCCCACACCCCTCACTGTGACACTGATACATCCCTCACCCCTCACTGTGGCACTGACACACCCCTCACCCCACACTGTGACACCGACACACCCCTCTCCCCACACTGTGACACTGACACACCCCTCACCCCTCACTGTGACTCTGACACACCCCACACCCCTCACTGTGACACCGACACACCCCTCACCTCTCACTGTGACACCGACACACCCCTCACCCCTCACTGTGACACCGACACACCCCTCACCCCTCACTGTGGCACTGACACACCCCTCACCCCACACTGTGACACCGACACACCCCTCTCCCCTCACTGTGACACCGACACACCCCACACCCCTCACTGTGACACTGACACCCCACACCCCTCACTGTGACACTGACACCCCACACCCCTCACTGTGATACTGACACCCCACACCCCACACTGTGACACTGACACACCCACACCCCTCACTGTGACACTGACACACCCCACACCCCTCACTGTGATTCTGACACCCCACACCCCTCACTGTAACAGCGACACACCCCTCACCTCTCACTGTGACACCGACACACCCATCACCCCTCACTGTGACACCGACACACCCCTCACCCCTCACTGTGACACTGACACACCCCTCACCCCTCACTGTGACACTGACACACCCACACCCCTCACTGTGACACTGACACACCCACACCTCTCACTGTGACACCGACACACCCATCACCCCTCACTGTGACACTGACACACCCACACCCCTCACTGTGACACTGACACACCCCTCACCCCTCACTGTGACACTGACACACCCACACACCACACTGTTCCACTGACACACCCCACACCCCTCACTGTGACACTGACACACCCCACACCCCTCACTGTGACACTGAGACACCCCTCACCCCTCACTGTGACACTGACACACCCCACACTCCTCACTGTGACACTGACACACCCCTCACCCCTCACTGTGACACTGACACACCCACACACCACACTGTTCCACTGACACACCCCACACCCCTCACTGTGACACTGACACATCCCACACCCCTCACTATGACACTGACACCCCCACACCCCTCACTGTGACACTGACACCCCTCCACACCCCTCACTGTTACTCTGACACACCCCTCACCCCTCACTGTGACTCTGACACCACACACCCCTCACTGTGACACTGACACCCCACATCCCTCACTGTGACACTGACACACCCCCACACCCCTCACTGTTACACTGACACCCCACACACCCCTCACTGTGACTCTGACACACCCCTCACCCCTCACTGTGACACTGACACACCCCTCACCCCTCACTGTGACACCGACACACCCCTCTCCCCTCACTGTGACACCGACACACCCCACACCCCTCACTGTGACACCGACACACCCCACACCCCTCACTGTGACACCGACACACCCCACACCCCTCACTGTGACACCGACACACCCCTCACACCTCACTGTGACACTAACACACCCCACACCCCTTACTGTAACATTGACACTGACACCCCTCACTGTTACACTGACACCCCCCACACCCCTCACTGTGACACTGACACACCCCTCACCCCTCACTGTGACACTAACACACCCCACACCCCTTACTGTAACATTGACACTGACACCCCTCACTGTAACACCAACACACCGCACACCCCTCACTGTAACACCAACACACCCCACACCCCTCACTGTGACACTGATACATCCCACACCCCTCACTGTGTCACTGACACACCCCTCACTGTGACACTAACACACCCCACACCCCTCACTGTTACACTGACACCCCCCACACCCCTCACTGTGACACTGACACCCCTCACTGTGACTCTGACACCCCACACCCCTCACTGTGACACTGACACACCCCACACCCCTCACTGTGACACTGACACCCCTCCACACCCCTCACTGTTACTCTGACTCCCCCCACACCCCTCACTGTTACTCTGACACACCCCTCACCCCTCACTGTGACACTGACACCCCTCCACACCCCTCACTGTTACTCTGACTCCCCCCACACCCCTCACTGTTACTCTGACACACCCCTCACCCCTCACTGTGACACTAACACACCCCACACCCCTTACTGTAACATTGACACTGACACCCCTCACTGTGACACCGACACACCCCACACCCCTCACTGTGACACTGACACCCCTCCACACCCCTCACTGTTACTCTGACTCCCCCCACACCCCTCACTGTTACTCTGACACACCCCTCACCCCTCACTGTGACACTAACACACCCCACACCCCTTACTGTAACATTGACACTGACACCCCTCACTGTGACACTGACACACCCCACACCCCTCACTGTGACACTGACACATCCCACACCCCTCACTGTGACACTGACACCCCCACACCCCTCACTGTAACACCAACACACCCCACACCCCTCACTGTAACACCAACACACCCCACACCCCTCACTGTGACACTGATACATCCCACACCCCTCACTGTGTCACTGACACACCCCTCACTGTGACACTAACACACCCCACACCCCTCACTGTTACACTGACACCCCCCACACCCCTCACTGTGACACTGACACCCCTCACTGTGACACCGACACACCCACACCCCTCACTGTGACACTGACACACCCCTCACCCCTCACTGTGACACTGATTCACCCACACCCCTCACTGTGACACTGACACACCCCTCGCCCCTCACTGTGACTCTGACACCCCTCACCCCTCACTGTGACTCTGACACCCCTCACCCCTCACTGTGACACTGACACACCCCTTACCCCTCACTGTGACTCTGACACCCCCCCACACCCCTCACTGTTACTCTGACACCCCCCACACCCCTCACTGTGACACTAACACACCCCTCACCCCTCACTGTGACACTGACACCCTGCCACACCCCTCACTGTTACTCTGACTCCCCCCACACCCCTCACTGTTACTCTGACACACCCCTCACCCCTCACTGTGACTCTGACACCACACACCCCTCACTGTGACACTGACACCCCACATCCTTCACTGTGACACTGACACCCCCCCACACCCCTCACTGTTACTCTGACACCCCCTACACCCCTCACTGTGACACTGACACACCCCTCACCCCTCACTGTGACACTAACACACCCCACACCCCTCACTGTGACACTGACACACCCCACACCCCTTACTGTAACATTGACACTGACACCCCTCACTGTGACACCGACACACCCCACACCCCTTACTGTAACATTGACACTGACACCCCTCACTGTTACACTGACACCCCCCACACCCCTCACTGTGACACTGACACACCCCTCACCCCTCACTGTGACACTAACACACCCCACACCCCTTACTGTAACATTGACACTGACACCCCTCACTGTGACACTGACACACCCCACACCCCTCACTGTGACACTGACACATCCCACACCCCTCACTGTTACACTGACACCCCCCACACCCCTCACTGTGACACTGACACACCCCACACCCCTCACTGTGACACTGACACCCCCACACCCCTCACTGTGACACTGACACCCCTCACTGTGACACCGACACACCCCACACCCCTCACTGTTACACTGACACCCCCCACACCCCTCACTGTGACACTGACACCCCTCACTGTGACACCGACACACCCACACCCCTCACTGTGACACTGACACACCCCTCACCCCTCACTGTGACACTGATTCACCCACACCCCTCACTGTGACACTGACACACCCCTCGCCCCTCACTGTGACTCTGACACCCCTCACCCCTCACTGTGACACTGACACACCCCTCACCCCTCACTGTGACTCTGACACCCCTCACCCCTCACTGTGACACTGACACACCCCTTACCCCTCACTGTGACTCTGACACCCCCCCACACCCCTCACTGTTACTCTGACACCCCCCACACCCCTCACTGTGACACTAACACACCCCTCACCCCTCACTGTGACACTGACACCCTGCCACACCCCTCACTGTTACTCTGACTCCCCCCTCACCCCTCACTGTGACTCTGACACCCCCCACACCCCTCACTGTTACTCTGACACACCCCTCACCCCTCACTGTGACTCTGACACCACACACCCCTCACTGTGACACTGACACCCCACATCCTTCACTGTGACACTGACACCCCCCCACACCCCTCACTGTTACTCTGACACCCCCTACACCCCTCACTGTGACACTGACACACCCCTCACCCCTCACTGTGACACTAACACACCCCACACCCCTCACTGTGACACTGACACACCCCACACCCCTTACTGTAACATTGACACTGACACCCCTCACTGTGACACCGACACACCCCACACCCCTTACTGTAACATTGACACTGACACCCCTCACTGTTACACTGACACCCCCCACACCCCTCACTGTGACACTGACACACCCCTCACCCCTCACTGTGACACTAACACACCCCACACCCCTTACTGTAACATTGACACTGACACCCCTCACTGTGACACTGACACACCCCTCACCCCTCACTGTGACACTGACACACCCCACACCCCTCACTGTGACACTGACACATCCCACACCCCTCACTGTGACACTGACACACCCCACACCCCTTACTGTGACACTGACACACCCACACCCCTCACTGTGACACTGACACACCCCACACCCCTCACTGTGACACTAACACACCCCTCACCCCTCACTGTGACACCAACACACCCCTCACACCCCTCACTGTGACACCGACACATCCCTCACCCCTCACTGTGACACTGAGACACCCCTCACACCTCACTGTGACACCGACACAACCCACACCCCTCACTGTGACACTGACACACCCCTCACCCCTCACTGTGACACCGACACACCCCACACCCCTTACTGTAACATTGACACTGACACCCCTCACTGTTACACTGACACCCCCCACACCCCTCACTGTGACACTGACACACCCCTCACCCCTCACTGTGACACTAACCCACCCCACACCCCTTACTGTAACATTGACACTGACACCCCTCACTGTGACACTGACACTGACACCCCTCACTGTGACACTGACACACCCCTCACCCCTCACTGTGACACTGACACCCCCCACACCCCTCACTGTGACACTGACACACCCCTCACCCCTCACTGTGACACTGACACACCCCTCACCCCTCACTGTGACACTGACACACCCCTCACTGTGACACTGACACACCCACACCCCTCACTGTGACACTGAGACACCCCTCACACCTCACTGTGACACTGAGACACCCCTCACCCCTCACTGTGACACTGACACACCCCCCTCCCCTCACTGTGACACTGACACCCCCCCACACCCCTCACTGTGATACTGACACCCCACACCCCACACTGTGACACTGATACATCCCACACCTCTCACTGTGACACTGACACACCCCACACCCCTCACTGTGACACTGACACCCCCCCACACCCCTCACTGTGACACTGACACCCCACACCCCTCACTGTGACACTGACACCCCACACCCCTCACAGTGACACTGATACACCCCACACACCCCTCACTGTGACACCGACACACCCCACACACCTCACTGTGACACTGATACACCCCACACTCCTCATTGTTACACTGACACCCCACACCCCTCACTGTGACACTGACACCCCCCCACACCCCTCACTGTGACACTGACACCCCACACCCCTCACTGTGACACTGACACACCCCTCACCCCTCACTGTGACAGCGACACACCCCTCACCCCTCACTGTGACACTGACACACCCCTCACCTCTCACTGTGACACCGACACACCCCACACCCCTCACTGTGACACTGACACACCCACACCCCTCACTGTGACACTGACACACCCCACACCCCTCACTGTGACACCGACACACCCCACACCCCTCACTGTGACACCGACACACCCCACACCCCTCACTGTGACACCGACACACCCACACCCCTCACTGTGACACTGACACACCCCTCACCCCTCACTGTGATACCGACACACCCCTCACCCCTCACTGTGACACCGACACACCCCACACCCCTCACTGTGACACTGATACATCCCACACCCCTCACTGTGTCACTGACACACCCCTCACTGTGACACTAACACACCCCACACCCCTCACTGTTACACTGACACCCCCCACACCCCTCACTGTGACACTGACACCCCCCACCCCTCACTGTGACACTGACACACCCCTCACCCCTCACTGTGACACTGATTCACCCACACCCCTCACTGTGACACTGACACCCCTCACTGTGACACTGACACACCCCACACCCCTCACTGTGACTCTGACACACCCCTCACCCCTCACTGTGACACTGACACACCCCACACCCCTCACTGTGACACTGACACACCCCTCACCCCTCACTGTGACACTGACACCCCCCACACCCCTCACTGTGACACTGACACCCCCCACACCCCTCACTGTGACACTGACACACCCCTCACCCCTCACTGTGACACTGACACACCCCTCACTGTGACACTGACACACCCACACCCCTCACTGTGACACTGAGACACCCCTCACACCTCACTGTGACACTGAGACACCCCTCACCCCTCACTGTGACACTGACACACCCCTCTCCCCTCACTGTGACACTGACACCCCCCCACACCCCTCACTGTGATACTGACACCCCACACCCCACACTGTGACACTGATACATCCCACACCTCTCACTGTGACACTGACACACCCCACACCCCTCACTGTGACACTGACACCCCCCCACACCCCTCACTGTGACACTGACACCCCACACCCCTCACTGTGACACTGACACCCCACACCCCTCACTGTGACACTGATACACCCCACACACCCCTCACTGTGACACCGACACACCCCACACACCTCACTGTGACACTGATACACCCCACACTCCTCATTGTTACACTGACACCCCACACCCCTCACTGTGACACTGACACCCCCCCACACCCCTCACTGTTACTCTGACACCCCCCACCCCTCACTGTGACACTGACACCCCCCCACAACCCTCACTGTGACACTGACACCCCACACCCCTCACTGTGACACTGACACACCCCTCACCCCTCACTGTGACAGCGACACACCCCTCACCTCTCACTGTGACACCGACACACCCCTCACCCCTCACTGTGACACTGACACACCCCTCACCTCTCACTGTGACACCGACACACCCCACACCCCTCACTGTGACACTGACACACCCACACCCCTCACTGTGACACTGACACACCCCACACCCCTCACTGTGACACCGACACACCCCACACCCCTCACTGTGACACCGACACACCCCACACCCCTCACTGTGACACCGACACACCCACACCCCTCACTGTGACACTGACACACCCCTCACCCCTCACTGTGATACCGACACACCCCTCACCCCTCACTGTGACACCGACACACCCCACACCCCTCACTGTGACACTGATACATCCCACACCCCTCACTGTGTCACTGACACACCCCTCACTGTGACACTAACACACCCCACACCCCTCACTGTTACACTGACACCCCCCACACCCCTCACTGTGACACTGACACACCCCTCACCCCTCACTGTTACACTGACACCCACCACACCCCTCACTGTGACACTGACACCCCTCACTGTGACTCTGACACCCCACACCCCTCACTGTGACACTGACACACCCCTCACCCCTCACTGTGACACTGATTCACCCACACCCCTCACTGTGACACTGACACACCCCTCGCCCCTCACTGTGACTCTGACACCCCTCACCCCTCACTGTGACACTGACACACCCCTCACCCCTCACTGTGACTCTGACACCCCTCACCCCTCACTGTGACACTGACACACCCCTTACCCCTCACTGTGACTCTGACACCCCCCCACACCCCTCACTGTTACTCTGACACCCCCCACACCCCTCACTGTGACACTAACACACCCCTCACCCCTCACTGTGACACTGACACCCTGCCACACCCCTCACTGTTACTCTGACTCCCCCCACACCCCTCACTGTTACTCTGACACACCCCTCACCCCTCACTGTGACTCTGACACCACACACCCCTCACTGTGACACTGACACCCCACATCCTTCACTGTGACACTGACACCCCCCCACACCCCTCACTGTTACTCTGACACCCCCTACACCCCTCACTGTGACACTGACACACCCCTCACCCCTCACTGTGACACTAACACACCCCACACCCCTCACTGTGACACTGACACACCCCTCACCCCTCACTGTGACACTGACACACCCCTCACCCCTCACTGTGACACCGACACACCCCACACCCCTTACTGTAACATTGACACTGACACCCCTCACTGTTACACTGACACCCCCCACACCCCTCACTGTGACACTGACACACCCCTCACCCCTCACTGTGACACTAACACACCCCACACCCCTTACTGTAACATTGACACTGACACCCCTCACTGTGACACTGACACACCCCACACCCCTCACTGTGACACTGACACATCCCACACCCCTCACTGTGACACTGACACACCCCTCACCCCTCACTGTGACACTGACACCCCACACCCCTCACTGTGACACTGACACCCCCCCACACCCCTCACTGTGATACTGACACCCCCCACACCCCTCACTGTGACACTGATACATCCCACACCCCTCACTGTGACACTGACACACCCCACACCCCTCACTGTGACACTGACACATCCCACACCCCTCACTGTGACACTGACACCCCACACCCCTCACTGTGACACTGACACCCCCCCACACCCCTCACTGTGACACTGACACCCCCCCACACCCCTCACTGTGACACTGACACCCCACACCCCTCACTGTGACACTGACTCCCCCCACACACCTCACTGTGATACTGACACCCCACACCCCTCACTGTTACACTGACACCCACCACACCCCTCACTGTGACACCGACACACCCCACACCCCTCACTGTGACACTGAGACACCCCTCACCCCTCACTGTGACACCGACACACCCCTCACCTCTCACTGTGACACTGATACATCCCACACCTCTCACTGTGACACCGACACACCCCACACCCCTCACTGTGACACCGACACACCCCACACCCCTCACTGTGACACTGACACCCCACACCCCTCACTGTGACACCGACACACCTCACTGTGACACTGAGACACCCCTCACCCCTCACTGTGACACCGACACACCCCTCACCCCTCACTGTGACACTGAGACACCCCTCACCCCTCACTGTGACACTGACACCCCTCACCCCTCACTGTGACACCGACACACCCCTCACCCCTCACTGTGACACTGAGACACCCCTCACCCCTCACTGTGACACCGACACACCCCTCACCCCTCACTGTGACACTGACACACCCCTCACCCCTCACTGTGACACTGACACCCCCACACCCCTCACTGTGACACTGACACCCCTCCACACCCCTCACTGTTACTCTGACTCCCCCCACACCCCTCACTGTTACTCTGACACACCCCTCACCCCTCACTGTGACTCTGACACCACACACCCCTCACTGTGACACTGACACCCCACATCCCTCACTGTGACACTGACACACCCCCACACCCCTCACTGTTACACTGACACCCCACACACCCCTCACTGTGACTCTGACACACCCCTCACCCCTCACTGTGACACTGACACACCCCTCACCCCTCACTGTGACACCGACACACCCCTCTCCCCTCACTGTGACACCGACACACCCCACACCCCTCACTGTGACACCGACACACCCCACACCCCTCACTGTGACACCGACACACCCCTCACACCTCACTGTGACACTAACACACCCCACACCCCTTACTGTAACATTGACACTGACACCCCTCACTGTTACACTGACACCCCCCACACCCCTCACTGTGACACTGACACACCCCTCACCCCTCACTGTGACACTAACACACCCCACACCCCTTACTGTAACATTGACACTGACACCCCTCACTGTAACACCAACACACCGCACACCCCTCACTGTAACACCAACACACCCCACACCCCTCACTGTGACACTGATACATCCCACACCCCTCACTGTGTCACTGACACACCCCTCACTGTGACACTAACACACCCCACACCCCTCACTGTTACACTGACACCCCCCACACCCCTCACTGTGACACTGACACCCCTCACTGTGACTCTGACACCCCACACCCCTCACTGTGACACTGACACACCCCACACCCCTCACTGTGACACTGACACCCCTCCACACCCCTCACTGTTACTCTGACTCCCCCCACACCCCTCACTGTTACTCTGACACACCCCTCACCCCTCACTGTGACACTGACACCCCTCCACACCCCTCACTGTTACTCTGACTCCCCCCACACCCCTCACTGTTACTCTGACACACCCCTCACCCCTCACTGTGACACTAACACACCCCACACCCCTTACTGTAACATTGACACTGACACCCCTCACTGTGACACCGACACACCCCACACCCCTCACTGTGACACTGACACCCCTCCACACCCCTCACTGTTACTCTGACTCCCCCCACACCCCTCACTGTTACTCTGACACACCCCTCACCCCTCACTGTGACACTAACACACCCCACACCCCTTACTGTAACATTGACACTGACACCCCTCACTGTGACACTGACACACCCCACACCCCTCACTGTGACACTGACACATCCCACACCCCTCACTGTGACACTGACACCCCCACACCCCTCACTGTAACACCAACACACCCCACACCCCTCACTGTAACACCAACACACCCCACACCCCTCACTGTGACACTGATACATCCCACACCCCTCACTGTGTCACTGACACACCCCTCACTGTGACACTAACACACCCCACACCCCTCACTGTTACACTGACACCCCCCACACCCCTCACTGTGACACTGACACCCCTCACTGTGACACCGACACACCCACACCCCTCACTGTGACACTGACACACCCCTCACCCCTCACTGTGACACTGATTCACCCACACCCCTCACTGTGACACTGACACACCCCTCGCCCCTCACTGTGACACTGACACACCCCTCACCCCTCACTGTGACTCTGACACCCCTCACCCCTCACTGTGACACTGACACACCCCTTACCCCTCACTGTGACTCTGACACCCCCCCACACCCCTCACTGTTACTCTGACACCCCCCACACCCCTCACTGTGACACTAACACACCCCTCACCCCTCACTGTGACACTGACACCCTGCCACACCCCTCACTGTTACTCTGACTCCCCCCACACCCCTCACTGTTACTCTGACACACCCCTCACCCCTCACTGTGACTCTGACACCACACACCCCTCACTGTGACACTGACACCCCACATCCTTCACTGTGACACTGACACCCCCCCACACCCCTCACTGTTACTCTGACACCCCCTACACCCCTCACTGTGACACTGACACACCCCTCACCCCTCACTGTGACACTAACACACCCCACACCCCTCACTGTGACACTGACACACCCCACACCCCTTACTGTAACATTGACACTGACACCCCTCACTGTGACACCGACACACCCCACACCCCTTACTGTAACATTGACACTGACACCCCTCACTGTTACACTGACACCCCCCACACCCCTCACTGTGACACTGACACACCCCTCACCCCTCACTGTGACACTAACACACCCCACAACCCTTACTGTAACATTGACACTGACACCCCTCACTGTGACACTGACACACCCCACACCCCTCACTGTGACACTGACACATCCCACACCCCTCACTGTTACACTGACACCCCCCACACCCCTCACTGTGACACTGACACACCCCACACCCCTCACTGTGACACTGACACCCCCACACCCCTCACTGTGACACTGACACCCCTCACTGTGACACCGACACACCCCACACCCCTCACTGTTACACTGACACCCCCCACACCCCTCACTGTGACACTGACACCCCTCACTGTGACACCGACACACCCACACCCCTCACTGTGACACTGATTCACCCACACCCCTCACTGTGACACTGACACACCCCTCGCCCCTCACTGTGACTCTGACACCCCTCACCCCTCACTGTGACACTGACACACCCCTCACCCCTCACTGTGACTCTGACACCCCTCACCCCTCACTGTGACACTGACACACCCCTTACCCCTCACTGTGACTCTGACACCCCCCCACACCCCTCACTGTTACTCTGACACCCCCCACACCCCTCACTGTGACACTAACACACCCCTCACCCCTCACTGTGACACTGACACCCTGCCACACCCCTCACTGTTACTCTGACTCCCCCCTCACCCCTCACTGTGACTCTGACACCCCCCACACCCCTCACTGTTACTCTGACACACCCCTCACCCCTCACTGTGACTCTGACACCACACACCCCTCACTGTGACACTGACACCCCACATCCTTCACTGTGACACTGACACCCCCCCACACCCCTCACTGTTACTCTGACACCCCCTACACCCCTCACTGTGACACTGACACACCCCTCACCCCTCACTGTGACACTAACACAACCCACACCCCTCACTGTGACACTGACACACCCCACACCCCTTACTGTAACATTGACACTGACACCCCTCACTGTGACACCGACACACCCCACACCCCTTACTGTAACATTGACACTGACACCCCTCACTGTTACACTGACACCCCCCACACCCCTCACTGTGAAACTGACACACCCCTCACCCCTCACTGTGACACTAACACACCCCACACCCCTTACTGTAACATTGACACTGACACCCCTCACTGTGACACTGACACACCCCTCACCCCTCACTGTGACACTAACACACCCCACACCCATCACTGTAACATTGACACTGACACCCCTCACTGTGACACTGACACACCCCACACCCCTCACTGTGACACTGACACATCCCACACCCCTCACTGTGACACTGACACACCCCTCACCCCTCACTGTGACACTGACACCCCACACCCCTCACTGTGACACTGACACATCCCACACCCCTCACTGTGACACTGACACACCCCACACCCCTCACTGTGACACTGACACATCCCACACCCCTCACTGTGACACTAACACACCCCTCACCCCTCACTGTGACACCAACACACCCCTCACACCCCTCACTGTGACACCGACACATCCCTCACCCCTCACTGAAACACTGAGACACCCCTCACACCTCACTGTGACACCGACACAACCCACACCCCTCACTGTGACACTGACACACCCCTCACCCCTCACTGTGACACCGACACACCCCACACCCCTTACTGTAACATTGACACTGACACCCCTCACTGTTACACTGACACCCCCCACACCCCTCACTGTGACACTGACACACCCCTCACCCCTCACTGTGACACTAACCCACCCCACACCCCTTACTGTAACATTGACACTGACACCCCTCACTGTGACACTGACACACCCCTCACCCCTCACTGTGACACTGACACCCCCCACACCCCTCACTGTGACACTGACACACCCCTCACCC